>NC_134700.1:243930087-244090838 GCF_043290135.1 Rhipicephalus microplus | reverse complement strand
GTGGGAAGGCGTCGCAGTAGCAGTTCTCAGGGATCGGGCACCTGGAATGCCGTGTTCGAGAATATTCTGGAACACTGTAACTGAACGCAGCCATGGGCCGTTGCTGACGTTCGTGTCAGCGGCCATCTTCCCCACAGAGGAGCTCAGCTCCCCCCTCCACCGGACTCTACCTCCTCGCCCTGCGATGTCTTCAAGGCGTGGGCCGTGTGCGTCATTGTGTTGTGGGCTCGTGTTACTCTTTGGACATTTTCACCCGTGTTCCTCATCAGCCGAGTGGTCCAATGTCTACACCCTTTCTGGTGGGTGGAGCACTGAGACTTTACGACACCTGATTCGCAGCAACAGTGGTCACCGACTTCTTCGGACTGCCGTGTAAGGAAACGACGGGCTTTTATAAAAGCCGAAGACACTTTGTACATACTAGCGGAAATTCTGTACAGTATTTCCTCTTTCACCATGTAAATAAACCTTCGTTCTGTCTCCAAGAATGCGTCTCCTCACTGGCGAAGATAGGCTATGTGGAGGACGGCGAGGAGCCAGCTACCGTAAAGAAACCCAACGTACCTGCCATCAACCTTCTACCACTCACAACTGGTGGCAGTTGTGGAATGCTATGAAACCCTCAATCCTTTACAGCGGCTAAAGGACCGCGCCGTGACCCTGAAGCAAACAAACAAACAAAAACCCAGAAAAACGGAAAAAGAGTCGAAAACCGATTTTTCCACCACGCGTAAGCGGGATGCCTTTCCGCTTCACAGCTTCACGGCAAGCCGTACTCTGGCTGCCCTAGCTTATGAACCACGTGGCGTAAACAACGGGCCGCAAGCTATATGCTCGTGCAGTAAGACAAAGCTCAGAGCCTCTACAAGGACGCGTTCCTCAGGAGCCACATTTGGATTAAGATTACCGAGCAGACTATTTCAAAAAAAAAAAAAGAGAAGGTGCTGCAGCAGCGAGTTGGCGCACCTCAACGTATCTCCCTTTTGCATGGCCGCGCGAAAATCCATCCCCGCCGAGGTGTCGACTTGTGTTGTTTCAGCTGGTATATCGCCCGAAACAAGGATTAGAAAAGGTGAATGCTGTTTCTTTTCAGCGCTTAGCACGCATAAATTGAATTTGGTACAAGATTTTATGCTCACAAAACAGTTAAAATGAAATTCATTGTCGAAACGGTGAAGTTGGCGATGGATGGATGTACGAAGCGCCGGACAAATGTGAACGTGTTCACCGCGGCGAACTTGATTTTCCGACCAGCCTGGCGTTCTCGCTTCTCAAGTGTGAATGCGCCTTAACTGCGTTTTTTTAGAGGATAAAATAATGGAAGGTAGGCTGCAACATCACTAACCCGCCTTTGTAGTTGAATGAGCTTTTTTATATTATTCGGGAATACATGGTCATGTGCGATACAGTGTCAGTAAAGGTATTGTGTTGCTCCTGAGCGACGTGCTGAGTGACCTACTATGCAAAACCAGTTAAAGCCCCAAAAAATGGCGGTTTTGACAATGGTAGCAAAGTATCCCAGAGCGTTGGTGTGCTAGAAGCATTCTGCCAAGTGCAACTGCGTCGAAACATGACTTTTAGGGGCGAAGCTCCTTAAGGCGTGGGCTGTGCGTCCCCTGTATCTATAGCTACCTCTCGTTTAGTTATTGCAGTGTTCACTGGATGGCGATACCGTCCCCTGTATGTGTAGCCACCTCTCGTTTAGTTCTTGCAGTGTTCATGGCGGTACTTGTAGTTGGTGGTACTTGTAGCTGATGATAAAAAGACGGAAGATGTTATAAACTAGACGGAGGCACTTGTAGTTCATGACGAAAGATGCGAGATGATATAAAATAGGAATGATGTCACGTATCGCCCGTGTCATTGGTGGAAGGCAATCGTTCGATTTAGTGCGGCGGCGTACGCTAGGGGGAGCGTTGTAATAAAATCGAGTGGGCACAATGTGCGGAGGATTCATGGTTTACCAGGTTTACCTCTGGAGCTTCGCCCACTCATCATCATTCACTTCGTGGACGTGGCGGCACTTTTTTTTTCAACGTTTCAATAAAAACAGTGCTCGCTTACCCTAGTCGCTAAAAAGTTCATGGTTCAATTTCAGTCAATTAAGCGGCTGACAGCGATATAGTTATCTCATTATTTGTCCCCATAGCTGTATACATATCATTTTAAGTGCTGGTGTTAACGAAAATGCCAGAGGCTAATTTTAGGACAAGCATAAAGCGTTTTGATCCCTCCAGATGATTGTAGCAGAATACGGCATTGAATGACACCACGTGTGGTCAAAGCTGCCATGTTATTTCTTACACAAGAGAGTTCCACCACGCTACCTTCGCTATATATATCTAAAGGGTGGCCCCACATCTCGGTTGCCAAAAGTAGGGTTATTACCTCACCTGTTGGTGGTTTTAGAAAACTTTTTGACCGCTGTGGGCGAATAGGTTGGTGACGTAGGGCAGTTTCAACGTTTCGTTCGTCATTCATCCGTAAAAATTGTAGAACCGTGTTAAATATCCGGAGGTTATTCATACCCGGAGAGATTAGCACTACAACTATCTTAATTCCGATGTGACCAGCGCAAAAGATAATACGCCGAACATCCTCGTGCTATGTTGGTTGCTCATTTTCTCGGGACACTTTTTTCCCTCTTTATCGTCTCCAACGTCTTGGTTGTGTGCGAGAACATTTAAATTTTGCGACGGTGGTTGGCGTCAATTATAAAGGCGAAAGCTTTATATGCCTCGTCATATACTTAAGGTGATGGTTGGTGCAAATGCGAGTGTTGCCGGAAATCGTGAGACAACTACGCCGCGTCGTGATGCCATTGTGGCATGGCATATTGCCAGAATTTTCGACGTCATCATGAAGTCATTGTGACGTCACTGTGGCATAGCAATGTGGCGTCGAACGATGGCATCGTATACGTCATCGTCACAAGGAAATTAGTGGCCTGATCCCAGAGGCGCCCTATACGTCTTAACGTCGTAGAGTGTACGTTATCTGTAATCACTATTACCCGGTGGTATATATGTGTAGGGTTAAACGTAGGATAATGACAAATTTGTTTAGAGGTAAAGTAGCGTAATTTATACCTTGGCTTAGGGTATTTTTGTAACACAGGTTGGTAACACTGCCCCACACGTGACGCCGTGTTTCCGAAGAAAACAAAACTATTTCCGCGGGACTCTCTATAACACTTAGCCGGCGCTCAATAATGGTATATGCACGCAATTAGTCGCTCTTGAGGGTTCAACGTCTATCCTTCAGATACAAATGGTTGAGGAGGTACTCCGTGTAAAATCTTACAGTTAGTCGCTCTTGAGGATTCAACGTTTATCCTTCATATACAAATGGTTGAGGAGGTACTCTGCATAAAAGCTTGCAGTTAGTCGCTCTTGAGGGTTCAACGTTTGTCGTTCAGATACAAATGGTTGAAGAGGTACTCCACATCAAAGCTTACAGTTAGTGGCTTTTGAGCGTTCAAAGTTTATCCTTCAGATACAAATGGTGGAGGAGGTCTTCCGCATAAAATCTTACAGGTACTCGCTCTTGAGGGTTCAACGTATATCTATCAGATACAAATGGTTGAGGAGGTACTCCGCATAAAACCTTACAGTTAGTCGCTCTTGAGGGTCCAACGTTTATGCTTCAGATACAAATGGTTGAGGAGGTACTTCGCATAAAAGCTTACAGTCAGCCGCTCTTGAGGGTTCAAAATTTATCCTTCATATACAAATGGTTGAGGAGGTACTCCACATAAAAGCTTACAGTTACTCGCTCTGGAGGTTTCAACGTTTATCCTTGAGATACAAATGGTTGAGGAGGTAGTTCATATAAAAGCTTACAATTAGTCGCTCTTGAAGGTTCAACGTTTATCCTTCAGATACAAATGGTTGAGGAGATCAATTAATTGATTGATTTGTGGTGTTTAACGTCCCAAAACCACCATATGATTATGAGAGACGCCGTAGTGGAGGGCTCCGGAAATTTCGACCACGTGGTGTTCTTTAAAGTGCACCCAAATCTGAGCACACGGGCCTACAACATTTCCGCCTCCATCGGAAATGCAGCCGCCACAGCCGGGATTCGATCCCGCGACCTGCGGATCAGCAGGCGAGTACCTTAGCCGCTAGACCACCGCGGTGGGCCAATGGTTGAGGAGGTACTCCACATAAAAGCTTTACAAGTCGGAGGGTACAGCCATGCAACACTGACGCAAGAAATGCCGCGAAACACTTCCTATCAGAATTTTCAATCCGCGGTGATGATCAGGTCGTGCAAACAGCGGCCGGTGAACGTGATAGTGATTGTAGCATACGATGGCAAACAAGTGAGGTCCTATCTATAAGAAAGCAACGTTTGGTTGAGTGAGGACAACGAATACTCGGACGGATCCTAGCAGGGGTGCACGTGTCTGGCTAAAAAAGATCGAAATAGTAACAATATAAGGGAGCCGTCGCACGTGCAAATAATCGACACCTTGGCAGGAAACTATTTGCGAGCTTTGAACGCCAAATTTCCTAACCTGCATGTAAGATGACGCTTCAGCTCGTACCCCCGTATTCACAAACGCTCCTCGACTCGAATTTCATCCTTCACTTGATAGCGTTGAGCACTGCGCCGCTGCTCGACTAAAAATGACGCTGTGCTTCTCGATAATTGCTGCAGATTATCGATGATATTCAGTGCCTTGCTATGCCTAGAGACAGCGCTCCCGTCTACTTTTTCAAGTCGAGGTGAAGCGTTGAGTGAAGGGACGTTCTAGAATACGACAGTAGTGACATTCAGCGTGACAAAAGGACACAACATAAGACTACACGCACAGCGCTGTATAGGACAGATAGCCCATGCATGACTGAATTCACACATGAGCGTAAAAAGAAGGCAACCGCGATGCCCGACATGATTCGAATCCTGCGTTCGACATGCGATAGAAGGCACCGACCTCGGACGGCGCAGTAAAAACACATTCACAAGGTCGATAACTTATGACAAACGTGCGGCTATTCACATTGTTCACGGTCACTAGGAAAGCATAATTTATTTATTTATTTATTTATTTATTTATTTATTTATTTATTTATTTATTTATTTATTTATTTATTTATTTATTATTTTTATTTATTTATTTATTTATTTATTTATTTATTTATTTATTTATTTATTTATTTATTTATTTATTTATTTATTTATTATCGTTTGCAACGGGAAAAATTCGTGTAGGTGCCACATTGCGGTCTGTTCAAGTTTGTTTCAAGTTGCGAAATACCTTCAAAATAACTAAATAATATATTGATAAAAAAACACGCACCCTTCTACAACGACGGCGACTCTCCAGCCGGGCTTGCGCTCGAAAGCTCGAACACTCGCTGAAAACAAAGGCTGCCATCGCCGACGGACAGAAGCTTTTGGAAAAACGTGTCCAGCATCCGGGTCTCCTTTGACGCCCCACGTTTGTTTTGATCCGCGCTGGCACCGGCCGGCATTTTTGGGCCAGAGGTATTTACATGCGTTGACCAGCGGACGTAGGCACAAACGAATGGCATTGTCTCTCGCAGAAACATAACAGCGATACCCGGCAGAGAGTGGCGACACACGGCCAGAAACATCATATACAAGTGCATCGTTCGAAAACGGTGCGCACCTAAGGCTGTCGTACAAATGGTCCACGTTGGGCGGTGTGCGGAATAAAGAGCAGCGGGTGTGGTGCCGCGTCTTGGGAGTTCTCGTTTAGAACACCGCGTCTTTTCTTTCTCCCACAAATTGGACGCGTTACACGAGTGCTCCACATAAACGCCGAAACAGCTCGGTGCTTTGTCACTTTAGCTGCGCTTTGAGTGCGAAGCAAGCCGTAGCTTTTGACTCTATTGTACCGAACAACAGGGTGTCCCAGCCATGGAGCATGAAGATAGCAACAAATATTCTAACTCGGCATGCACTCTCCTATAATTAACGAAATATCAGTGAGGCATGGTTGAGTGACATTTAACTACGCTGTTTACAGGAGCGTAATGAATGAGTGCTCGTTTTTTTCCAGAGGGTGCAGACTAAAGCCCACGAAGTATAAGAACTTGGCGTGACTTGACTGCGATGCGCATCAGAAAATGCATACGTCCGCTGCTCTGGTTTAGCGGTTACGGAGCTCAGCTGCTCACCCCAAGGTCGCGAGTTTGATTCTGGTGGTGGTCGCATTTCTGTCGATGTGAAATGTTATATAGAGGCCGGTGTACTGTGCAATGTCAGGGCACGTTAAAGAACACGGCATGGTCGAAATTTCCGGGGCCTTGCACTTCGGCGTCTCTAATATATGATTTTTGGACGTAAAACATGAGATATATTATTATTATTATTATTATTATTATTATTATTATTATTATTATTATTATTATTATTATTATTATTATTATTATTATTATTATTATTATTATTATTATTATTATTATTATTATTATTATTATTATTATTATTATTATTATTATTAAAAACACATACAATTTGCTTCACAGAGCGCATCAGAAGCGCACGAACACGCACACAATTAACTAATTTCACAACTCAAATCTTTCATCGCCTTCGTTCCTGAACTAATTAAACAGCACCTTTGTCAAACCTGTTTTCATGGCAACACTAAAAATAAAGGCAAGAGAACAATACAGAAAGAAATGTTTGCATATATCATTAAATCGTTAAACGAAGCGGTCGTGTCAACGCCGGATATCAAAGCGAGACAGAACGAAGGTAATGTGTGCAAGAGAGAGCCGATCGAGACAAAAAAAAATTATACACAGGCCCAGCGGCGGGAACGACTTGACATTGCAGTTCGATTAATCAAGCGTTATTAATTAACTTGCCGGTGGTAGGGACAGTCATGCCTGCATTGCGCTGCACAGTTCCATGTGTGTCAAACCGCAGCACATTCCTCTCGCGTTCTGGCAGAGCGAACGTAAGGTTCGGCAAGTTCTGTCGGAACTCGCATTACTTGCGCCAACTCTGTTCTCTCTCTTTTTTTAGGAGTCCTTTATTGTGGTTTCTTCATGCGAGATATTTCCCCTCTGCGTGGCTGAAAATGGGTGTTGGTATTAAATGCAACAACACGACGAACGTGAAAACGAGTCGCGGTAGAGTGGAATTCTGAGGATGAGGGCCAAAAATCTTTTGACAAGAAAATATCGCGAAAGAATATGTTTCAGGATGCGGGTTATGAAACGAACCCCGATTTATGCTGGAAGCATACAGTATTGGATTAAAAATAAGGACTTTTGAGAGAGCGAGTTGTAGGGCTGTGGCACGTTGATTATATGGAGAGGGAGATGGGAGGCCGTCTTACGTGAACTCAATGATTCAGTGTATACGGAACCTAGTGAGCAATTGAAATATGCAAGAAACGTTGAGCCAGTCGCTAATTAAATTGTTCACTTTTGAAGGGCGGGGGGAATGCCTCACTCACTGCATTGTGACGTAGATCATACACTGGAACAATCACCCATATGCTTGTTAGGCGAGTAACAGTATTATAAGTGACACTTATTATACAGCAACCACACAGCTTCACGCATAAATACAAATGTACCGATGGCAGCCTGGCCAGTTTCATAGATTTGTGTTATTGGATCAAATTTTGTTATTCTGTATGAGCTCCATACTTGTTTTTTCGTGTACGTTGCAGCAACTGCACCTTTTTTTGTAGTTAGTATTACACTTTCTCGTGCTCATTCAGGTTCACGCCTGGGTTACTCTTAGTCGAAATCGTTATTGTATACTGTTGCCCTTCCACTTAATGTGTCACCTTGAGAACCGAAAGGTTTTCATAGAAAGTTAAAAATCTGTGGTGTTAATGGCGCCGTACATTATACCGACGAATCGGATCGTAGTGACGCACCAGTGACGCGAAATTGATCTATCGCGTCGCTTACGAACAACTACGTAGAAAACTAACAGAATGAACTAGTCAAAAGATAGCGCTGAAGAGCTCGTTTCACAGAAATTCCTGTGTTGGCGTAGACATCGGTGGTTTGGTTGGGAGCGAAAGGTCATCATCTTGCCCATGAAAAAAAAAATCAGGACGCCGATAAAATAAATAAAAATACCTTCGGTTGGAGGGATGATAGAACCTAGACCATCGGTGTAGCAAGCAGGTTCTCTACAACAGAGCGATGCGATCGCTTGAAGCTGCTTCGAAAAAAAAAGAACTTTGTGTGGCATATAGTGGAACGAGTTAGTTTACATGTTTAGTAATGCGTGGCAGAAGCGGCGAGTCGCACCAGGCGTTAAAACGTCAACTGCGCAATGGTGCGAGCTCTAAAGGCTGACACATTACAAAGCTCTCAGACATATGTGATCATCATCAGTGGCAGAAGATTCAACTTGCAGTAAGCTTTATAGGATAGTTTAAAATGGTCTTTGTTACGCGCACAACCAATAGTTTCCTTCTGGCATGGTTGAGGCATCCACCGAACCCAGAATCCCAGCCAGCAATTGAGAAGGTGATGGGAACAGTGCCCGATTACCCTATACCATCGTATTCTTGAAGGCAAAGCTCAAGGGTATTCGAAGTTTTTTTTTTCCAATGAATGTCGGCGATTACTGGTTCTTTGCTTTCCGCCAAACATTTCTGGTGTGCCAAAAAACTGTCATTCGAGCCCTATTTTGTGCTGTACAAGTCAACTAAAGATGACCCAGCCCCGTACAGCTGCCAATTCATTGGCTGAGGTATTCGGCTGCTGACCCGCAGGTCGCAGGATCGAATCCCGGTGCGGCGGCTGCATTTCTGATGGAGACGGAAATGTTGTAGGCCCGTGTGCTCAGATTTGGATGCACGTTAAAGAACCGCAGCTGGTCGAAATGTCCGGAGCCCTCCACTGTGGCGTCTCTCGTAATCATATGGTGGTTTTGGGACGTTCAACGACCCATATCAATCGAGTTTATGTTTTTTTTTGCCTCAGCATTAAGTTTTTATTCCTAAAAATCAGGTATGCCCATGGTGTTGTAGCTGCTATATGTATATTGGCTATGGGCCTACACTGCCTTTGGCTACTGCCTCAACAGTTTCTTTGGCCAAACTACTGTATGAATGAAAAATAAATGAAATTGTATCGAATTGAAATTGAACCTGATGTGGTGAAGTTATATCTGTTGCCCTCTGCTACGGCGTACCTCGTGATTGTATCGAGGCTTAGGCACGTAAAAGTTCTGCCATTATTATTATTATTATTATTATTATTATTATTATTATTATTATTATTATTATTATTATTATTATTATTATTATTATTATTATTATTATTATTATTATTATTATTATTATTATTATTATTATTATTATTATTATTATTATTATTATTATTATAGATGTTACCAGAAGGACAACCGTCTGCTCTTTGTAAGACCTAAGTATCCCGCGGTAAGTGTGCAGTATTTTTCCGAGGTTACCGGCTGGCTATGACCGAATGTACTATCGTGAGCAATATGAGCTCGAACACGCGAGCCCGTGGTGAATAGCCTGAGAACCGCGATAACGTGATACGAGGATGGCGCTACCGAAACAGGAGGGGAAAGGAGGGGCACTGTTCCACTGTCGGTTGGCACTCCCCCATCGCTATAGCGTTGCGGGCGAACGGCAGATGATTGCGTGCAATCTGCCCCTAGCGATAATAACACGAATAAAAACGCACAAGAAACAATGTGAGTGAAAGGCGGGTATCAAAACGTGCAGACAACACCACCTGCGTATAATACAGGCATGGCATCACGGCAGCCTACATCAAAGCCGAAACCTCAGCATAACCTGGTGGGTCGTTTGGTGTGGCCGTGCGCGTTATGCGAGTTCATATCACCACTGCCAGCCACTAACATCCTATAAGCCACCGCTATGCAGACATAGAGTTTCATAAAATTAACTAGAGGGGACTCTGTCGCTGCAATCGTTCAGCGGCCATGGAAATGATGGGTAGTACACACATTTGCCTAGTCTTCGTACTTGCGGCTTCGTTTATTGCTGTGTTTCGGTTTTGTTTTGAAAGAATGATTTAACCCTTTTCAACTTTGTGATCCAATTTGGAAAGGTAAGTCTAATAGAATAAGGTGGTGAAGCGAAACCGCTGAACATTTGCAGATTTTTGTTTCGTGAGAAAACAGCTCCAAGCCACATGAACACCATCATCATCATCATCATCATCATCATCATCATCATCATCATCAGCCTGACTACGTTCACTGCAGGACAAAGCGCTCTCCCATGTTCTGCCAGTAAACTCGGTCCTGTGCTTGCTGCTGCCAATTTATACCCGCAAACTTCTTAATCTCATCTGCCCACCTAACCTTCTGTCTCCCCCTAACCTGCTTTCCTTCTCTGGGAATCCAGTTAGTTACCCTTAACGACCAGCGGTTATCCTGTCCACGCCCTACATGCCCAGCCAATGTCCATTTCTTCTTCTTGATTTCAGCTATGATATCCTTAACCCCCGTTTGTTCCCTAATCCACTCTGCTCTCTTCTTGTCTCTTAAGGTTACACCTACCATTTTTCTTTCTTTTGCTCGCTGCGTCGTCCTCAATTTAAGCTGAACCTTATTTGTAAGTCTCCAGGTTTCTGCTCCGTAGCTAAGTACCGGCAAGTTACAGCTCTTATATACCTTTCTCTTGAGGGATAGTGGTAATTTACCTGTCATAACTCGAGAGTGCTTGCCAAACGTGCTCCACTCCATTGTTATTCTTCTAGTTACTTCAATCTCGTGGTTCGGCTCCGCGGTTATTACCTGCCCTAAGTAGACATAGTCTTTTACAACTTGAAGTGCACTATTACCTATCTCGTAGCGCTGCTCTTTTCCGAGGTTGTTGTACATTACTTTCGTTTTCCGCAGATTCATTTTAAGACCCACCTTTCTGCTCTCCTTGTCTAACTCTGTAATCATGAGTTGCAATTCGTCCCCTGAGTTACTCAGCAATGCAATGTCATCGGTGAAGCGCAGGTTACTAAGGTACTCTCCATTAACTCTTATCCCTATCTGTTTTCATTCTAGGCTTCTGAAAACCTCCTTTAAGTACGCGGTAAATAGCATTGAAGAGATTGTGTTCCCCTGCCTTACACCCTTCTTGATTGGTATTCTGTTGCTTTTTTTATGAACCACTACGGTAGCAGTTGATCCCCTGTAGATTTCTTCCAGGATGTTTATATATACTTCATCGACGCCCTGATTACGCAGTGTCTGCATGACGGCTGATATTTCTACTGAATCAAACGCCTTCTCGTAATCTATGAAGGCTATGTATAGTGGTTGGTTATATTCTGAGCATTTCTCTATTACCTGATTGATAGTATGAATGCGGTCGATTGTTGAGTAGCCTGTTTGAAATCCTGCTTGTTCCTTTGGTTGATTGAATTCTAATGTTTTCTTTACTCTGTTAGCAATTACTTTTGTAAATAGCTTGTATACTACAGAGAGCAAGCTCATCGGCCTGTAATTCTTGAAGTCCTTGTCATCTCCTTTCTTATGTATTAAGATGATGTTAGCGTTCTTCCAAGACCCTGGTACTCTTCCCGTCAGGAGACACCTCGTAAACAGGGTGGCTAGTTTTTCTAACACAATCTGTCCTCCGTCTTTTAGCAGATCTGATGTTACCTGATCCTCACCAGCAGCTTTGCCTCTTTGCATGCTCTCCAAAGCTTTTCTGACTTCTTCTATTATTACTGGTGGGGTGTCGTCTGGGTTACTGCTAGTTCTTATAGTATTAAAGTCGTGGTTGTACCGGCTACTGTACAGATCTCTGTAAAACTCCTCCGCTATTTTAACTATCCTATTCATATTGGTAGTTATTTTGCCTTCTTTGTCCCTTAGTGCATACATCCGATTTTTCCCTATCCCAAGTTTACTCTTCACTGCTTTGACGCTTCCTCCATTTTTCAGAGCGTGTTCAATTCTCTCCATGTTATACCTTCCTGCGTCGGATACCTTACGCCTATTAATCAACTTTGAAAGCTCTGCCAGTTCTATTTGGTCTGTTAAACTGGAGACTTTCATGATTTGACGCTTCTTAATGAGATTCTTCGTTTCCTGGGAAAGCTTGCCAGTGTCCTGTCTAACTGCCCTTCCTCCAACTTCCACTGCACACTCAGTATTGATACTTGTCAGATCATCATTCATTGTATCTATGCTAAGGTTGGTTTCCTCACTAAGAGCCGAGTACATGTTCTGAAGCGAGACTCTGAATTCCTGTACATTCCCTCTCAGTGCTAGCTCATTGATTGGCTTCTTGCGTATCAGTTTCTGTCGTTACTTTCTCAAGTCTAGGCGAATTCGAGACCGTACCATTCTATGGTCACTGCATCGTACCTTGCCAACCACTTCCACATCCTGCACGATGCCTGGGTGTGCACTCACGAACACATACGGAGCCAAAGGCAGGCTAGAATACGAAGATTAGACAAATGTATATATTATAATGGAAATGCCATTAACCCTTTTGATTATCTGTTCACACCAACGTACGTCGCTAATCGCCAAGACCATTGACGAAAAATATTAGAATACCGCTACAAAACCCACTCTTTCTGTAGTTCTTTTTTCGTAAAATCAATACAGGAATGGAACCGTCCACCGCATGATCTCGTCAATGAAACTCATAATAAATCCTTTTTTTTTTATTCCTTGTAACAACTCCTACAATATCACTGCCACTAAGAATGGTTTGCTGTCTCGAAGCATGTGGGTGTTTACAAATGCATGACTGTGACGTTGTTTTCGCTCACCAATATTCGAGTTTTTTTTTCTTCTCTTAAAATATTTTGAGTGCTGTTTCATTTGATGAATCTATTGTTTCGATTGAAAACTATGTAGTCAAGTTATTATGTGTACCTCCCCTACGTAATGCCTCACGGCGATGTAGGTGAAATGTAAATAAAATAAATAAAGATATGTGTGTACTACCTATCATTCCCATACTCGCTGAAGCATCGTGCGTTTCAGCTCTAGTAGAGACTAGCGCCAGAGTTCCCTCTAGTGCATATTAGGAAACTTCATGTGTGCAGTAACAATACCAAGGCGGGAGTACGAAGAGATACCAGAAGCACGCCGCCCTTTCCACTTTGCTTCCGAGAACGCCTGCTTCGAATCAGCCCATGTAGAATGCGAGGTCGTTCGCCACGCACTTACGTGTTCAAACTCACATTGCTCACGATAATACACGCCACCTCATGAACTTTCCGCTTATTGCTTCGAAAGACCACTATATAGAGTGCCACATGACACGACTACAGACACAAACTGCCTTCGCTTGTACGCTTATAACATTCGCCGTGTGTTCGCACACGCGCATCAGCTATCGCGATAATCTGCGAAGATTTGCAAAATGCTTCGTTCACCCTTCTATCACCCCGCCGTGGTGGTCTAGTGGCTCAGGTACTCGGCTGCGGACACACAGATTGTGGGATCGAATCCCGGCTGCGGCGGTTGCATTTCCGATGGAGGCGGAAATGCTGTATAGGCCCATGTGCTCAGATTTGGGTGCACGTTCAAGAACCCCAGGTGGTCAAAATTTTCGGAGCCCTTAACTACGGCGTTCCTCATAATCATAAGGTGGTGTTGGGACGTTAAACTGCACATATCAATCAATTATTCATGCTTCTATCTCTGGCGCAAATTTTCTGCATGTGGAGGTCAGACGATATCATGAAGCGAGCAAGCGCAAGCATGGGAATGTATCTTATGCTCTAATATAGTCGCAATATGTTGTAATATTTCCCACATTGTTATGTAATAAAAGTTAACCGGCAAAGACCTCTCCTCTTTGCCGCTCAATATCTACAGAAACGCGGCGCTTCCATCCATGGGCTCTAATAATATTCTGTGACATCTATTCTTTGTTGGAACCAAATTCGTAATGCTGACTCAGGGAACGCGAACGTTCACGTAACTACCTCGCGTGCATAGAAGTCCATCGCGGTGATTTCAGAAGGGGCGTCCACACTTCGTCCACCAGGGTGTTGATTTATATTTGATAGAATCTTTAAACTTTGACAGTACAATTTAGCGCCTCTCCCTCAATGTGGTCGGTTGAACAAAGAGGCGAAGATTACTCTTGAAATTCAAATTTAATGTTTAATAAGCCCGCACCTATGAAGGTTTCATCTAATAATTTAGCGAGTAATAGATGTATGCTCTAGGAAACATTGTGGAAGTGGCAGTAGGCTCTAGGTAAATATTCTTAAAATTAATATTCTTAAAATTGCTATGATTATTCGAGCGTAAACCCTAACCGTGCCGCAAAAAACGAAACCGCACTGTTGCGGTAAAGCGTTCAGTTATATGAGATCAACGCTGCTGTAGTACCAATAAATTTTGTCGTAAGTTTGGGGACGCATGGTTCGAAAGTTCGCTATTCATTCGGTGTATGAGTTTCAAAATTATCAACTATCAATGCTAAACCGCAAGCTTGAGTAGCAATGATCAAAATTTGCTTCTGACTTTTCTCGCAGATATTGTGCATGATCTAAATTGACTGCGATTTCACCACATGTCACGGGTGTTACAGAAAAAAAAACATTGTGCTGCAAAAAAGAGAGAACAAATTACGAAATGGACGTCAACAAATGAACGTTTACAACTGTCCTCCTTTTACTTGCTGACGTTCGCAAAAAAGAAACATGCAAAAAAGAAACATGCAAATCAGCGCAAGCGATCACCGCTGGACCGCAGTCTACAATACAGCAGCGCCCCGTTGTGTGACGCGCATGGCCATTCATTAGGCGAGGCAGCAGCCGCGATAGGAGGTATCCTCGAATGCACTTTCGGTTAGCGCGCGCTTTGAGCTCATATTTGTCGACGTGGCAAAGCGAAACAGTCAGCCGGAGAAGCGCACGTTTCAACAACTCTGCAACGCTATATCTTTTAGCGTGAATGAATGCACGTATATTGCACGAATGAATGCCTGAGGAACGCGTCCTTGTAGAGGCTCTGAGCTTTGTCTTACTGCACGAGCATATAGCTGTGATTGCACCGAGGCCAACTACACCACCTTGCTGAAATTGTGGCCCATTGTTTACGCCACGTGGTTCATAAGCTAGGGCAGCCAGAGTACGGCTTGCGCGAAGCTGTGAAGCGGAAAGGCGTCCCGCTTACGCGTGGTGGAAAAATCGGTTTCAGACTGTTTTTCTTTTTTCCTGGGTTTTTTGTTTGTTTGTTTGTTTGTTTGTTTGTTTGTTTGTTTGTTTGTTTGTTTGTTTGTTTGTTTGTTTGTTTGTTTGTTTGTTTGTTTGTTTGTTTGTTTGTTTGTTTGTTTGTTTTGGGGTCACGGCGTTGTCTTTCAGCCGCTGCAAAGAATTGATGGTTTGATAGCATCCGACAACTGCCACCAAATGTAAGTGGTAGAAGGTCGATGGCAGGTATACGACGACTTTCTCTACGGTATCTGACACCCCACCGTCGTCCACAACCGATCATATCCAATTAGGAGACGCGTTCTTAGAGACAGAACGAAGGTTTATTTACATGGAGAAAGAGAAAATGCTGTACATAAATTCAGCAAGTATGTCCAAAATGTCTTCGGCTTTTATAGCCCGCCGTTTCCTTACACGGCAGTCCGAAGAAGGCGGTGACCAAGATTGCCGCGAATCAGGTGACGTGAAGTCTCAGTGCTCCACCCACCAGAAAGGGTACAGACATTGGATCACTCGGCTGATGAGGAACACGGGTGAAAATGTCCAATCGGTAGAACGAGTGCCCCACACAATGACGCACCCTGTTCACGCCTTGAAGACATCGCAGGGCGAGGAGGTAGAGTTCGGTGGAGGGAAGAGTTGAGCTCCTCTGTGGGGAAGATGGCCGCTGACACGAACGTCAGCAACGGCCCATGGCTGCGTTCAGCTAGACTGTTCCAGAAGAATTTTGAACACGGCAGTCCAGGGGCTCGATCACTCAGAACTGCTACTTCGACATCTTCCCACGCTTCCGAACTGTTGGTTCTTTGTCACGACCTTGCCAAGTGATGCCGCCTGGCGCTCTTCGACCTCGCTCCACAAAAAAAGTCGTTCGCGAAGCTTTCGTCAAGCTAATCGTAAGCCAACCACAGCGAACTGCCTGCTTGCCCATCGGCAGGACAGCGTCATGCATGGTGCTTCCGACCGGGGGGCCGATATGGGGTTAGAGTGTTCTTGCGGACCATCTCACGCACAATATTGTATGCTAAGACGAACCACCTGGCCACACGTAACACCGCTTACGTGGCAAAGTGAGTGGACTTTCGGCGAGTTCTGCCGCTTTCGCCCGCTTCGAGGCCAAATGCAAACGCGCCTTTTCTGAACGCGTTCACTTGATGCCGACAAATGTAGTATTGAGACATCGAGAAAGAAAGTGTTGAAGTAATGCAGTTTCGTGAATAAAAGAACCTTGCCAATTAGAACCTTGCCCAAAAACAATGATTTTCTATTCACGCACTCGCTTAATTTTTCTGTGTGCCTTCCAGTACTCTTACATATGAAGTTATCTTTTTACTGACAATAAGTTTCTTGCTTGCAATATCTATTAGTGCAAAAAGAGATAAAATACAATTTACGTTTTCTTTAAGGTGCGTCTCTAAAGTTCTGGCGCTTGCTTTTGTTACATGTGGTGTTCGATATATTGCGTAAGGAGACCCCTCCGAAGAATGAGCGGTGATCTGAAAAAATACGTAGCTTCAACTGATCTCCTATATGCACGTTTGTTTCAGACATATATACACAGGAAATACGTCTCGCCCCACCTCGTTGGTCTAGTGGCTAAGGTACTGGGCTGCTGATCGAATCTCGGCTGCGGCGGCTGCATTTTCGATGGCGGCGAAAACGCTGTAGGCCCGTGTGCTTTTTTTTATTGATATGATATATAAAGAGATGCTGGCACACAAGTGTGGTGCCGGCTACTCCTTAGCCCTTGAGTGAAAGTTGAACACATATCTTAATAAGAGAAAATACATAAAGCATTCCATGGGAAGTACTACACTTCGAGCACAAATATGCAACAATACATTTATGCGCACATATCCCAACATAGTGATAAGGAAATGTTCGGAAGTCAATGAATAAAGTCTCTAATGATGTCCTTCGTTAACATTCAATCCAACCAGCACAAATCAGCAGACCACATGGCTGGTCCTTAGGGAGATGTATTCGCTCGTGTGAAGATAACAGTCGACAGGTCATTCACTTCAGCACACGCATATGATTGGTGGCATATGATACTGCGGATAATAAGTACGACATGTGTTATACAAATGAAAGTTCGTTATTTCTTGGTACTGGCCAGCAATTCCGCTGTATTGTAAAAAACGTTTTAACGCTTTTAAGGCGTACATCTGTAAAACTCCTGTTGGCCACGAGCCCAGAAATTTCCTGATACTGAACGGTTTGTGGTCTAATGCCAACAGTTCCGGTTTAAGACCGCGTCTTGGCGTGTCATGATGGGGACAGTAGATGAGAAGGTGACATACGCCTTCATCTATAAATCCACTTTTATACTCGGGAGTTTCAGCTCTGCTTAGATTTAGGTACACGTTAAACAATGCCAGGTAGTCAAAATTACCCCCCCCCCTCCCGCCACCCCTAAAAACAATTTCTTACGCCGCTGACTGTACGCCACTAGCCGTTGCGCTGTTTCATCCGTATCCGCTAATTGGAGCTTGCTGAATTTTTTCTTTGTCATTTGATAGTGCGCATTATCGGTACTTCGCAATATTTGTAAATTTATGTATACCTGCCGTAACAGCAGGAATCGCGCCTGGTTCATTAAGACTCACAACACACTCAAGCAGCAAGTTTTCTTAAATGCATTCGCCTTGACAGTGCGCTGCGGGCCTTTTACAGCGCGTGTGTGAATGCAGCTATACGGTGTGATCCGTTAGAGTGGAAATTTCCCAAGACTAAAAATTGCTTCCAGTGACAGCCCCGGAAGCTGTGCGCTCGTCGAAGTGCGCTCATCGAAGTGCGCTCGTCAAAGCGCGCTCGTCAAAGTGCACACGCTTTCACCCGCCACATTGTTAGCTCCTTCGTCTTGACACGTCTACCGTGACCCCTCACGTGGGTGGAAAGAGCAAGCCGTTGCTTCGAACGTTGCAACAACTACCTTGCAGAGCTTGAAGGGACACTAAATCGAAACAATGAATTTGTCTAGATTGATTAAGTGTACTAAAGGGAAACAATGAATTTGTTTAGATTGATTAAGTGTTTTCTGAGAACTGTAATGTCGTCATTTTTATCGGAAGTTCACTACCACAGGAGAAATTAAGGTCAAAGTACCATTTTTAAATTTCGCACTGAAATCTGTGTGCATGACGTCATGAATTTTGAAGTTCTATTCCGTTCTAAGTGTTTCGCTGTTAAGAGGTTGAGGTCCGTATTGTTTCGGCTACTTTATATCAATACGTTCTGCAACGAAAAAAAACTATAAAAGATTAATACTGAACGGTACTCAATAATGAACAAACACGCACACAAAAAAAGTAATATCCCACTGAAACCGGTTGAAATATCACGGAAATGTATACTTAGCTTGTAGCTGTTCACACAGTCATGTGTTCACACGCACACCTTTCTTTTCTACTGTCAGTATACGCACTAACAGATCATTTCGTGTATGTCAACCCGTGACTGTCTAACGCAGGCGCTTATCCAGCCCGGTCTTCGCTAAGAAGTGTGTGAGGAAGATGTTCGCCTTTTTCTGAAGATGCACATCAGGAAATGGTATATTGTTTGTACTTTGCAGACATGGGCTCGAAGAAACTTTTTCGAAATTCGGTATGTGAAGTCTCCTGCCCCATCAGCCGACATTGTGCTTCATTTAGACCTGTTCCGAACTACGCAGGCATTAGTAAAAACTGTGGAAATATATAATGTGACGGCGCTTGGTGCAAGAATTTAAAGGTGGCTTCGGTACCTGCATTTTTGCTTTGCGCGTTTCTTCACCTACCAAGCGCCTTCTAGCGGCGAGCGTGGTGATTTTAGAATAGTGCATAGATAATTTACTAATAACAACACATTTTTCTCTTCAGTGTCCTTTTAACATGTTTTTCGTGAGAATGCGATATCAGTGGCTCATGTGCGCTCAAAATGCGTTTATACGGAGGTAAGAACAGCGTCTCGTCGGTGGTCACAAAGGCTACATCGATTTCCGAAGTTGCCATTTAGTAAATAGCGTTCAGTACTCTTTCTTACGTAAGGGGCAAGGCCCAGTGGTATAAGCCAAAGGACACCCATAATGTCGTCAGTAGCTCTAGCACCCTTCTGCATCGCTTATGGCTAGGAGGGGCATTTACAAAATCTTATTCCTGTGTCATAGGAATGGCCGACAACGCTCTCTGTGATGCCTGTCCTTGCGAAGAGACGCTACACCACATCCTGTGTGACTGTCCGTTGTATGACATCCAGAGAGAGTCACTGGCGTCCGTTCTTGGGCGCATCGACAACAGCCAAATGTATGAGGACACTATTCTGTCAAGTGCCCGAGAGAAGACATTGCAACAGAAGGCGACCAAAGCTCTGTTGAAATTCCTACGCGACACGGACTTGAACAAGCGGCTGTAACGGCAATGTCACACACCGCGAAAGACAAGACTGGACAATGAGTGAGCACGCGTGTGCTGCCGAATGTGCTTTGTTTATCTCTCTTCCCTCTCTGCTCTCTATCTTTCATCTCCCCCATCCCCCTCCCATGCGCTGGGTAGCAAACCGGCTGCCTGTAGGCTGGTTTAACCTCCCTGCCGTTCTTTTGCTCCTATTTTCCTTCCTTCCAGTGCATGTTAGGAGCAGCCAGAGTTGGTTCTTCCCGAGTATTTCATCATTCAGTTTTTAAACGTTAGATCTGTAAACAAAGACACTCGGAATAAGTCGCAGTCTCTCTGTAAGCGCTTTCTGGTATTGGAGTACTCTTGTGTCGCGCCAGGCAGCGCCGGCACTTCCGAGCTGCCCTGGACGGCGTCGTCTGATACCCTTGAGAAACAGCGAAGCGCAGCGGGGGAACCTTCATTCGATTTCGAGTTGCGCCAGTGAGGACGACGTATGAGATGGATATGGCGGAGGAAGAAGGCACAGGCAAAAATGCCTGCCCGCCTTCATTCCTGGCCCCGAGCGCACCTGCCCTGGCTTCGCGTGACGTCACGCGTGACGACACAGGCGACGTTCTTCTTGCCTCCCCGCGGCCACGACCAAGGCGGCACCCCGCGTCGGCAGCCGCAAACATTGATCGCAGTGTGCCGACTGACTCGCTCGGCCTCGGACGGGGGTCGGTGACGCTGTCGTCGTTCCTTCGACTGAGATAGGGGCTTCTCCGCATAGCAGAGTCCGCTATCCCGCGCCTCTTCCTTCGCTCGCCTTCGGCGGCGGCGACAGCGAGCGTCGGTGCTGCTGGCCGGCTGGAATGCCAAGCGCCTGGCTACGCGACACAGCGCGCGCTCTTCTCTGACACATTCGTTTCGTGTCGTACAGTGTGCGATACTGTATGCTCCTGCCCCGTGTCACGGCACCGTCTGCGACTCTGAAGCACCACCGGGCAGTGGGAAGCGGTGAACGTGCACGCTTTACGCTCCAACGTCCGCGCACTCTCGGATAACACCTTCTTTCGGGGGGTCCTCTTCGTACACTACGGACTACAATATTTGTGATCTTTCTTCTCACCTGAGTGCTGCTGAAATTCCATTGGGGCTGCTCGTCTACTCGCGCAGATGTGAACACCACGGAGTTATTTTGGATTAACGTAAATGTTTCTCATTTGCTTGCGTAGCCCCTCGAATGACCATTGGGATTACCGCAAGCATGATGATTCAGGAATTATTGTTATCTTGCGGAGTGCGCCTAAGCTACATTGATGACGGTGGTCAGTGAAAGCCTGTTCCGTCCGTGAAACGCGGAATAGCGCCTGTTTTTCTGAGTGTCTAACTGTCACGTGATCGACGATCGGCGTACCCTGTCACTTCCATACAAGTTATCCATCCCTGCTACGCGAGGTCAACCCGTGCAGTTCTGCATTAGACCTAGGCAATTCGCTTGCCCTGCAAGCCCGTTGCCCCCTTTTTTTGTACGAGTGCTCCAACTGAAGAGGTCGTGAAAAGATTGTGTTGAACTTCGCGTTGTGGATCAGTTCAATTTGCAGCATTTTTTTGGTGACTAAAGCACGATTGGATAACACCATGAGGCGGGTGATCCTGGAATCAGTTTTGCTGTGCCTCGTCGTCGGGCTTGAAGTGAAGGGGAGGAAGCATGTGACGGAGATGGCACCCACGGCGACCAATGCATCTGTGTTCCTGCCCGGACCAGGTACGTGACCCTCCAGCACACTTATCTATTCACTCGTTGTACACTTCTGCATACACATATTTAGTCACACTAGTATCTGCATTATTCTCTAGCATCCCTGAACTGTAGTTGTGCGCCTATCTGGCGAAACCTTTCTTAGAAATGCGCAAAGCGCTTGAAAATTTGCTTGCATTTAGTGCTGCATTTCAGTCTCAAAGATCACTTCTCGAAGATGGCATAAATAAGTCTAGTATAAGATAGGTAATCGTGCACTTCAAGTTGTAGAAGACTATGTCTACTTAGGGCAGGTAATAACCGCGGAGTGAAACCACGAGATTGAAGTAACTAGAAGAATAAGAATGGGGTGGACCACATTTGGCAAGCACTCTCAAATTATGACAGGTAGATTGCCACAATCCCTTAAGAGGAAGGTATATAACAGCTGTATCTTGCCGGTACTTAGCTACGGAGCAGAAACCTGGAGACTTACAAAGAGGGTTCAGCTTAAATTGAGGACGACGCAGCGAGCAATGGAAAGAAAAATGGTAGGTGTAACCTTAGACAAAAAGGGAACAGAGTGGATTAGGGAACAAACAGGGGTTAAGGATATTATAGTTGAAATCAAGAAAAGAAAATGGACATGGGCCAGGGATGTAGCGTGTAGACAGGATAACCGCTGGTCATTAAGGGTAACTAACTGGATTCCCAAAGAAGGCAAGTGAGTTAGGGGGAGACAGAAGGTTAGGTGGGCAGATGAGATTAAGAAGTTTGCGGGTATAAATTGGCAGCAGCAAGCACACGACCGGGTTAACTGGCGGAACATGGGAGAGGCCTTTGTCCTGCAGTGGACGTAGTCAGGCTGATGATGATGATATCATTAGATACCATATTAGTCGGGACAAGACGTGGTTATCTCAAGAAATGGAGCATGTCAGCCACTACACTAAAATATTTGATCTCTAGCCTGGATCCGCGACTGCTGCACATATTCTTGCGTATAGCTGTCGTTGTGGGACAGAAACAGTCTCATCTACAGTTCACTCCTTCTTACTCGAAACCTCTTCTTAGACTAGTTGAATACGTATATGCATTGTTGTATATTCGTAAGTTATAACTTCTTTCGTGGTTGCCGGTAACGTGGGTCTGCCTACTCATTGTCGCTGCCATTGGGCAGTTAGTATGACACATTCCTGAAAGATGCCTCTTCTGTCGTACCACCTTCACGACCTGTATAGCAGCACGTGCTTGAAAACATTCCCGGAGTTTCACTCGGTCAGAGAGAGCACCATGAATGAGTATCTTGGTCGACATCAGAACGTATGTTTAGTGTTAGATCAGATACTTGCCTGTCAGAAAAAGAACTCGAGACTTTGTAGGCATGACGGTACGGTACCAAGTGATGGCCATGTTAAAACGTGTCTAAATGGGTGCTTATAACGACGGGAGTAAGAAAAAGCACAGCAAGTACATACAACGTTCTTATAAGTAGTCTTCTTTTCCTTCCAAGCCTTCACTAGTCTATGCGAGGCACAAGTCAGCTTTATAGTATACAAAGTATTTTACATAGCCAGCAGCAGCTGTGAAAATACGAAGTAATATGACTGGATATGGCTAGTTCAAATTATTATGATTCTGCTAAAAACTGTCTTTTTATTTTCTGCGCGTATCATGTGGTTCAGGAACAGTTAAAAGGTACAGAATGTATTTGCTTTTAATATTTTACATGCTAATTAAATCTGCGTAGCTGCTGCTGCTAGTTTATAATTTTTGGCGCACTGCTGCTACTAAAATATGACAGATTGTAATTAAGACGTAAAATCCCAGTGCAATGCAGGAAGTTTACGGAAAACGTGACTGCATAGGCTGGACCCGTCTCGTCGACTTCGGCTTTCATCCGGACTCGACTTGAAACAACGGTGCTTTGCCGGCTGTGACTTGGTGTCGCTTTCACCAATTTCTTTTGCCTTCCAAATCGGCATAGAAGACAGTGCCGCTTTGCGATAATTGCGGCAGTGATGAAACGATAAAGCACCTTCTGTGTCACTGACCTCCCTACAGTGCGCACGAATTGCCGCTAGCTGCTGCTTTAGCCCGGCTTGGTGACAGACCCTTATCAGAACAGTCAGTGGCCGAATGGCGACACGATCCGTTTTCGCACAGAAAATCAGTCGAGGCCTTGTTTAACTTCTTTTGTGGTAGTGGCCTATTGAAAAGGCTATAGCACCCCCACTCTCTTTTTTTATTTAGCGCGTCTACTTCTTTGTCCGCTTATCATCTTTCCTCCTCTATCCCCCTCCCCTTAATGTAGGGTAGCAAACCGAATGCTACTATTCTGGTTGACCTCCCTGCCTCTCTCTAAATTTATTATCTCTCTTAAAATGCAGTAAAGGTCACATGAAGCTAATAATTTGTGGAATTTCACGAGTCGAAACTACGAAAGGATTTTAAGGCACGCCGTAGTGTACGGCCCCGTAATTTCGACCATGCATTTGGCGTTCTGTCGTCACACAGTACAGTGGCATTTAACATGTCATCTTCATCGCAATACGAACGCCGTGGTCGGGACTGAACCGAGAAATTTTGTGGTCGATATAAGGCCACCAATTCACTTCTGTGGTGGACCTCAGTTGAAGTCAGGCGTTCGCCCTGTGTTAGCTCTTTCTTTCTCGTGTCGTTATACGCGATACTATAAAAACGCGCTACCCTGCTGGTAACAAAATAATTCTGAGCTCACAAGCAAGACAATATTTTTTTAAAAAAAGCAAGAAAAAAAACGGGCCAGAAGCTAAGCAAAGTTCTTTCTTTTTTTTTTTTCATCACACGAGAAATACTGCGACTGCAAGTCAATCTTCGTGACCGCGCTATGAAAACATTTCGGCTAGGGCACCAACGCCCCGATACAATCTGGCCAATGAAGAAAGCGCAGTGTTGGGCTATCTGAAGCCTGGAAGCTGACAGAGGCGAATGATTCGTAATAATGAACTGAAAGAACTATGAAAACAAAATACATTTTCTTTCAAACGTTGATTTGCACTTTCAGACGGTGAAGTACGGCTTTGCTTGAAGCTGTGAAAGTCAGTCGGTCAACTATTTGTATATGCTGAGAACGAATGGACTTGTTGTCTCACGCTGCGACGTCCAGAGCTTACGGATCGCACAAGTTCACGAAGGTGGTCATCTTCTGTGGCCCGTCGTTTCTTTTGCTTCATGACCTGTAGTGGGATACAACTTAGATAGTCGGGAGAGGGCTCGCGCAGACGACTGGAGCACGGCATCCAATCACTTTCACGACACACGAAATATTCGCAGCCATGCAATTCTCCCCTTATCCCTTCCTCAGTGCAGGGCAGCAAACCGGATGTGCGTCTGGTTAACCTCCCTGCCTTTCCTTGCATCTTTATCTCTCTCTCTCTCATGCACTCGGCAGCGTTCTCCGTAGGCAGGGTCACCAGCAGTCCGGCTTATGATGCCAGTGTGAAGTGCACTCTCTTTGGTTCAAGCACGTGCGAATACTCACTTGGTCAAAATTTTGAAGTCATTGTTCTGAGTGGACTCAGAGAAGGCGGGTGTGATAGCCGGACGCATTTATCGAAGTGACACGCACTACCAAGATGGACAACTACACAGCTGTCACTTTTGCACTTTCCTGTCACGAAAAGTTACTTCGCTCTGTTCGCGACACTTCTTTCGCTGTACTAAAACGCCAGCCGCGCGATATTTGTGTTTCGTTTTACCTAGAGAAGCATTTAGCAGCTCCCGATCATCAATACAGCACGCACAGGTGTACACAACCAAGTCGTCTGCCAATAACCGCCATTTCCTGCCTTCGTCGATGTAAATGACGAGGTCATCCACGTAAAGAATAAGTAATCGTGGTTCTAACACCTGCGTACTCACTTGCTCTCTCGATCATTGCCCACGTATGGTTGTTCATCTTAATTTTACCCAATGCAAAGTATTTGCTTCCCGAAGGATCACTTTTGGCTGAATTCCACAGCTCTCTGTGCATATGGCGTATATAAGCACAGTAATCATCCGATAACGACCTTTCAGACCAAAATTGGCTGTCAAGCTTGAAAATACTGCGCTTTTGAGAGTTTTTTTTTTATGAATTCATGAAAAGGCAGTATAACCTGATGCTCTATCTCGGTTCAACGCCCAAAATATCTCCGATTTGATCTAATCTTTCGTACCTTGAAGATATGTGGGGTTTAACGTCCCAAGACCACCATATGACTATGAGAGACGCCGCAGTGAAGGGCTGCGGAAATTTTGACCACCTGGAGTTCTTAACGCGCACCAAAACCTGAGCACATGGGCCTACAGCATTTTCGCCTTCATCGGGAATACAGCCGTGGCAGCCGAAATTCCATCTCCCGACCGGCGGGTCAGCAGCCGAGTACCTTAGCCACTAAACCGCTGTGGCGGGGCAATCTTTTGTACCTTCGCAGTAGAATTTTTTTCAAGCAGTAAAGTTATTGAGTGCGCTTTTACAAATTATAAATTTGTTGATTTCACTGAAATCTTCGCGCATTGCAGTAACAGTTGCTACGCACTCTTAATACAGATGATGTCATTTTTACTTCTGATAGTCTACGCTGTACACGTTAAAATAGACCACTTTTTACCACTTAAGCTATAGTATATAGTCAGTCATGTCTTAAATGCAGACACCGTTTCGTCCAGCTTATCCGATCTGTGTACTCCTCCATACCATCGCTAATTTGTAAAAGAAGTGGATGGCACAAAACAACTCGTCAGCTTACAAAGAAAGTGATCACTGTCAGACATCAAACACAAAAGTTCCATCAACTAGAGTTACGATCTCTCGGTGCGCGACAACAGATGTCTGGCACGCTATCACTGCGCCACGGTGACACACTTCGGTGGCCTTACAAACGTGCATTTTATATTTCGCACCCTTCCTCTCACAACGCTCTTCGTCGGCGGGGAGGTGCGAGCGGTATATTGAAGTAACGCACCATGACCGCAGCAGCCGCAATTTGCTCTTCGAGCGTGTTGTTGTTACACGTTCATCCCATTCAGTGCGTTTGCAATCTTGTCAAAGCCTCCAACTCAACACACAGCGAGGTCGCGAACTCAACCCGATGCTCGGCTTCGCTTATCTATATATGGCTTTTCTAGGAGGAGAGCCCTATACAGCAACACTATAGACCACTAACATTTACTAAATGAGTAGTAGCTCTGACTAACGCTAATTAAAGATAGCTCAGCGATGCGCACCTGCCTCGCCTGGCTGTAAAACCACGTTGCCCGCGATCACCCGAAAAAGAAATTGTGTCCAGTCTACAGGATAGACACGACGCTTGTTGCGTTGCCCTCTAGTCCGACCGTGTAGCTGAATAGCACTTTAACATGCCGTGGGATGGGTACTTTAACCCAAGCTCGCCGTTCAATCAGTGACTATCGATGATCTTTTGGCTGTGACACTTTTTTTTGCTGATTGTATGCTCTCTTACCGTTAACTTCTACAGCCACCACAAAGGTTTGTTTAATGTTCATCAGGGACACTAATCGTCGGTCGTAGTGGGTAAAGTTACTGCATATGGCTGACCTCTTAATGTAGCCACATGTAGTAACTCTAGTCGACTGGATGGTGATGTGCTAACAAGGGCCACCGTACGTGCACTGGCTTGAAACGGCGCTTTACTGCCAAACGCCAATAGACAAGCTCTCTTACATCAATGTGAAAGCTCTATTATATCAATGTACCGTAAACATTGAACTACGGAACTACTTAAGTAAAGAAAGTTTTACTTACGTGTTATAGTGATTCCTATGATGAAGGAACGAACCATGCTTTGTTTGTTTGTTTGTTTGTTTTCTATATCGAACTCCTTGCATAATTTCCACGCAAGGTTCGACACGTGCTAGGTTTGAAACGAATTATTACTTCGGCACGTAAAGGCCCGGAATTCACCATTGCCGAACAATTGCTTTAATTGCCAAAAACCACAGTGTGCTTCCTGTCGTATGTACCATCATGCCTGCGTTCTCGTCAAGACTTCGCTTACAGATATTGTCACTTTGACTTGCCACAATTTTTGGGCAATAAAACTTGGCACGTTTAGCAGCAAACGAAAGTCCCGGTGGTCACTTGTCACGATGACCGCAGTGAAAATACCGTTGATCGGTATTTAGTGTTGCAAGCAGTCTTTAATGGTATACCCGAATTTCTATCCTATAATAAGTTATTTCCTATAATTTATGTAACGGATATTAGACGCACCTTCGTAATAAAACGACAAAAAGCTAAGAGAGAGAGAGAGAAAGAGATAAATAGAGAGGAAAAGCTGGAAGATTGACCAAGCTTGGCTTGAATGGCTACCCTACGCTGGGGTGAAGGGGGAATAATATGAAGGAAAGAGATAGAAGAGAAGAAGACTAAGAAATAGGTGGTTGAATAGTCAGCTCGAGACTACACAGCGCGGTCTCTCACTGTTCATTCACAAGCGCTCGTGAAGTACGGTGGTCCTAAAGAAGCACAAGAGGGATTTCGTGGCTTTGCGCGTAAACTCAGAAACATATACTGGTAACAATTTTAGGCAACGCGTTGACGAGCACTGATAATTTGTCAAATGTCGCGACCATCTCTTCAGGCTCGTTCTCATCAGTTCTAGAACTGGGGAACCCAAGGAACTTGCGGAGAAAGGAAATTTGTTGTCATGCGCAATATGCGAAATGCGGATTTTTTTTTTCCATAACGGACGCATAGTACGGCGTACGGAAACCCACTAAGAAAAGTGCCGTTACGTACGCGTCTCAATAAAGTAAACTTGTTGGCGGAGAAGAAGGCGGATGTTCGATCGACTGATTGCAGCTCAGTGTGGCGGAAAAAGCTGAGCGCGTGATGTCAAGAACTGCTGGCAAAGCGCGCGCGCCGTGATCGATATCTGCACGGGCGTTCGATTATCGGTGAAGACTCCTGCGCACGACGGTCGATAGAACGACGCCCTCCGTGTACCTGTGTACATGCACGCCTGGCTAGCATCAGGCAGAATCCAATACCTTTGCATGTCGCAGTTATTTCACTACCAGCCCGTGCGGATAACCTCGAGACCCTGGTATTGGAACGGTACGACGTTCTAGGTTCGTGCACCCTGGTACACAGTGCCCCTTATTAGTTTTTTTTTTCTTTCTCATTGCGTCCACTGATTACACCTCTGAAGGAAGCCATCGTATGTTACACAAGATATCAAATAAAAAGTCCCCACTAAGATAACCTGCTGCAAGAACTGCGTTCGTTACCATCATGAACAACACACTTGAGAGGACGGAGGGACAACTCGCCCACGGGAGCTTCCTGCTTTTGTCTTCTTTGCAGTCTGGCTTCTTGGTATCTATTCCAACCTTCTGTGGTCTGTTATTCTAGGAAGTGACTTTCCCAGCACCCCCCCCCCCATTTTTTTTTACAAATAATGCCTACTAAATTAGCACCGTTTGTCCTCTCAAGCACTCTGCTATATTCCTATCTCTCAGAGTTACAACCATCAATTTTCGTACTGCGCACCTGGTTGTACGTAACCTCTTCTGGAGTTCCTTTTGTTTCTGTTTTACCGTTAGAACTATAGAAAAAGAATATGATGGCTGTACTCCATTAGTGGCAGCTCTATGTAACTAGTCATGCGTTCAGAGTGCGTACCGCAGGTGCATCATGTCATCCGTATTCTTTGGTGTATTTGCTTTGTGTGAGTAGCTCCCATTTTGATATTTGGTCTACACACACCCCCAGAGATGTGTGTGTAGGCAGGCTAAATATCTTTTTAAGTTTTTGTAATGGAAACAAGGCGCCTGGTGCGATTTTTTTTCGCGACCTAATGTCTTGAGATTCTTCTCTATGAGGGTCGCTTCAAAAAGGATTATTTGTAAGTGGAGTCTGTAAGCGCTGTGAATCATTTGTATTGCGAGTTCTCAGCCTATATATATATATATATATATATATATATATATATATATATATATATATATATATATATATATATATATATATATATATATATATATATATATATACATGTATATATATATTTATATATGTGGGTGGGTGTGTGGGTGTGTGTGTAAGGATATCAATTGATATGTTATTCCGAAATAATTTGGCCTGGAGAAAATTGTGCTGGCAGATATGTGTCATCAGCGGAGGCGCGCAAGGTACAGTTTGTTTAGTGTATATTAGGCACATGCGTCCACTTAGTTATTTTGGTACATTTATTCATTGAGAATACCCTCATGGCCAATGGAATTACATAGGGAAAGGAGGGGGGGGGGCAAAAATACAGAAAATTGGAAGCAGTTCAGAATCAGTATACGTGGACGACTGTTTCTCGTGAAACACAATTTCAACGCCTAATGATCCTGGTTCGTCCAGTTGTTTTTCTGGTCTCTGCCGATAGTGAGAACCATTTAAGATT
Source organism: Rhipicephalus microplus (assembly GCF_043290135.1). Lineage (NCBI taxonomy): Eukaryota > Metazoa > Arthropoda > Arachnida > Ixodida > Ixodidae > Rhipicephalus > Rhipicephalus microplus. The sequence continues at coordinate 244,061,161 of NC_134700.1, read as the reverse complement.
GGAACTGTATGCTATTTAAAAAAAAGTGTTCATTCTCTTCAAACAATTTTGCGAAGTATATAGAGTAGTGTTCAGTTGGCTTGAAGTCTAGCATATACACACTTTGCAAGTTTTACATTCGCTCGAAAATTGCCAAAATTGCGGCTGTTTTTTTTTTCTCTTGATTTCTGCACCAGGCTACTCCTGCGTTAGACCTCGGTAAACGAATAATTCAAAAAATTTCAAACGTGAGCGTTTTAAACACGCGAAGGGAGTCGAAACTCTTAAGCTGTCTCCAAACAAGCTAAGAGGCAGTAAGCTCTAAAGTTAACTGTGCAGTACAGTACAGTACAGTACAGTACAGTACAGTACAGTACAGTACAGTACAGTAGGCATACTGTACGCTAATAGGTGAACAAATAGATTCGCTTTGGTGAGATAATGAAACATACAACTTTTTTATATTTTTTTTTTTATTTTTTCGCGCTGCTTACTGTCAGAGTGTCGGAAGGGCATTTCCGGCGAAGGAATTTCGCGCAATGTCGGGTAGCATGAAACATAGCTCCACTTCACCGCATGAGTGCTACTTAATACATGTGTGGTAAAAAGAAGGACCATGTGGACGCTGATAATGTTATGGCCAGAAGGTGATCGTAGTATTTTCAACCTTTACACCCTTCATACGGATTGATGTTTTCTGTGGTCTGGTGGGTCAACCAGCGGTTTGCCACAGCGCAGCTGACAGCGCAGGCGCGGGGGGGGGGGGGGGGAGGGCATCGTGTGTAACGCTAGCCAGAGTGGTCACGTTAATGTTGTCTTGGCATGAGTGACTATCATTATTGAATGGGTAAGAAAGACTTAATTCAAAAGTGTCGTTGATGGCCGCCATGGAGTTCGCGCCATTGACGATCTAGTTACACGAGGCAGTTTCAGGGAGAGGGATTAATGAAATGTACCTTGCAAAATTGCGGGCAGTTTCACCGAAGTATAAGCATAGGATCGGTCACTTATTTTGAAGGTAACAAAGCAAGTGCCCTGTACACCAATTCTTCAATAAAAATTGAAATATTCATCTGCTCAGCTGGGATTGCCTGTCATCGCCTGAGCAAATCAGCGGCTCTTTTTTTTTTTTGTCAATGCCAGTGCAAGCACTTGTTCTTGTAAGGGAACCATTTGGCTGGCTCATTTCAAGTTGTTGTGGTGCAAAGCCACCTGAAGGGTATACGACTATAGTGTGTGTCTGTGCGCGTATTAAGGCACCCTATAGGTATACTCTCGGCACCATAACCTCAGTACGACGGTTTGCATAACACGTGCGTCTGAATGCGCTCCCGTGAATGTTAGATTTTTCTCCATCATGTTCCTTCCCATGTGGCTGGAACCAATGCCGCCGGCGCCTCTGAGCACTTGTGTGGCACATCTTAAACCCAGCGCATGCAGCAGCTTCCTAGTGTCGCGCGCCCGTCGATAACTCGCATAGTGCCACGAACGGAGTCACGCCATCTAAAAACACCGAGTCTCTTTGAGAGCCAGTGTAACAGCAAAACATAGTGATCATGAGGGATACAAGACGACGGCCCACTGCTATGAATACAACTGAACGAAAATCGCCTCCAATGTTTCCCTAGTGGGGCAACACCTAAAGGGTACTTTCCCCCATGAGCGCAAAGCAGGTGCGAAGGCCAGCTGACAGAAAAAGCGAACAAGGAATGAGAGGAGAGAGTGGTGAACGGCAGGATTGCGTACAACTGATTGGCATTGAAAAAAAATAGAGAATGCACTGAGGAAACTGATGAAGACGAACGGCAAGATACCTGTAAACTGCAGACAGGGTCATCATTAACATCACTGGAGTCCACCAAGACTCCATTACGGATGTGACGTTAGTAAAATGCCCGCTAACGTAGAACAATAAATACTAGAAGAAAATGTTTTATCGGTGCGAATCACCTAAGAAACGAACCCATGACCTCTCCGTCCACAACGATGGGATTCGGGTGCTGCACACACTGCGCTATCGAGGCTCACGTACGAGGCTGCACAAACGCGCCTTATACTTCTCGCGAATTTCCTTCACATGGTGCCTTTGGGGAGCGGGGCGATGTCCCCGTCTGAAAGCGGCGAAGTATGTCACGACTAATGGGCGTCGAAGGCAGCAATTTGGCGACGATGCAGTTAGGGCGCCTCGATGGCGACGAAAGAATGCTGGCCGCGCTGGCATCGTGGGGGTGCCCCTGACGTAGTTACATGTCCGTATTTCGCCCTCTGTTAACGTGTGACGGCTTGTTGTCAGAATTGTGCAGTTTACACGTGCAACAATGATGTTTCTCCGCCACCGACTTCTGCAACTATGATAGCATTGAGTAACACAACTGCTGCAACAAGCACGGCAGAAGTTATTCCCTATCCTTTTGGGAGGCTGCTCTTCGGGTCATTGGCTCGGATGATTAGCTGTGTTTGGTGGATCGGGCCTGCCTAGGGCTGTCATCAGCCAGAGGAATCCTGGAAGTCTAGGAGCACACTTAGTTTTACATAGTTTGTTTTCAGCAAAACTGTGATTCGGCCTAGTTGGAATATATTCATATTGAAATTTTTGCGCAAGCACACAGGGACACAGAAGAGATCACAAACGGGCGCAATCTAACAACTGGTTTATTTTTCAAAAAACGTTCACTTTATACCCCTTGGATCTGCGCTCTGTGGTGACCTTTGACGTGTGGTTGTGTATAAAGGGTGTCTCACATAACTTGAGCCAATAATTTGAAAGTGAAAGGTACTTGTGAGGTGAATCGAACCAAACGCATACTACTCGCACTAGCCTGTATGTACCCAGGATATTTTTATTTCCCCTCATATATAATAATTATATTTTTTATATATCCAATTTTCATATTATGATTGATTGATATGTGGGGTCTAACGTCCCAAAACCACTATATGATTATGAGAGACGCCGTAGTGGAGGGCTCCGGAAATTTCGACCACCTGGGGTTCTTTAACGTGCACCCAAATCTGAGCACATGGGCCTACAACATTTCCGCCTCCATAGGAAATGCAGCCGCCGCAGCCGGGATTCGAACCCGCGCCCTGCGGGTCAGCAGCCGAGTGCCTTAGCCACTAGACCACCGCGGCGGGGCTTTCATATTATGGACTGGAAACACAAAATATGAACTTTCATATGTAGAGCACTTTCAGAAACCTCCGACTAAATTGTTTCCTGTACGATACGTCTCGCACTGCTATTTTCCCACGTTGTAAAGAAAGGCCGCGACACTTGAAAGGAAGCCGTGTGACGGACCGCGAGCGCACTGCTATAGTGATTTTATAGGCTTTCTTTACAACACGGAAAAAAATAACAGCGTTAAGCGTATCGTACAGGAAACAATTTTGTCGGTGGTTTCTGAAAGTGCTCTACATCTCAGTGTGCATATTTTGGGTCTCCAGCCCATAGTTAAAAATATGTTATTAAAAAGTATTTATTATTAGTATGGGGAGAAATAAGAATATCATGAGTACCTACGGGCCAGTTCAAGTTGTAGGCGTTTGGTTCAAATCGCCACTGAAGTGTCTTTGATTTTCAAATTCTCGGCTCAAGTTATGTGCGACACCCTGTATATAGGGCAGACTGGCAGGTGCACTAACATGAGGCTAAGGGAGCATACGTCAAATCTGAAAGGTTGCCCTAACAACCATTTGGAAATGCATTGCAACGACTGCGTATGCTCTCCTTGTTTTAGCAACACTACCATAGTATATAGGAATCGAAACAGGACGCCAAGATAAATAATGAAGGTATATCTCGTAGACAAGTAAAGTGTGTAAGCCAGCCTTCGGTAGCTTTACTAGTGAAAGAGATTTCGCTCATGTCTGTTGTTCAATTAACTTGTTATCATTAGTTGTGATATGTGCACAGTGCATTTGTTTTTTGGCGACCAGAGAGCGTTCATCCGAGGGGTATAAAGTGAATGTTTTTCGGAAAATGAACCAGTTGTTAGATTACTCGTGTTTGTGTTCTCTTCTGTGTTCCTGTGTGCTTGCGAAAAAATTTCAAGATGGACTTGTTTTTTGTATTGTTGCATCTATGTACACATCCATACAAGGCAACGACGTCGACGGGCGAATGTCTACCCTTTGTGGAGCGACACACGTGCCGGTGGGAAGCGGGACGCCTTCGCGTGTTCAGTGACTCCAACTATGCAAACCTCAGCCTCGCCTATTCCTGGAGCGCACTGTGGCACTGTAGGCGTCTGCACACGTGCAGTCGTAGGCTGCCCTATTACTGGGGAGTGCACATCTTGGTGTTTCTCTCCTCAATTCACGACGCTTTGAAGCAGGGAAGGCATATCGAGTGTTAGTATTTACCCCGTGTGCCCATTGATGCCATCTCTGCGCGGCATTCACCATACGTTCTGTGAGGGATGTATGATGACAAATTTAGCTACCACAAGAGTTCTATCAGGATCATGGGGTTAGCCGTTGCATTTGAAATCTGCCACTAGGCGTCAAAGTGGGTACACCCAAGTTGAACTGCACTGTAGTTGCCATACATCAGATATCTTGTGAAATATTCCTGCCTTTCCTTCACTTATCTCACGTTTCTATACTTTAGGGAAGCGCGACAAACAGGAAAATAAAGAGAACCAAGAATTTTTACAAAGACAAATTCCGAGGAAGCTTTCCAAAGATGTATAAATAGACTTTAATATTTTAGTAAAGTTTTCCGGGTTTTAATTAGTTGTCTTTCTTATTTACTTGTCATCTAAACTTCATTTTCTTGCTTTAGATACTTAAGAAATATTTTTTCAATATATATATATATATATATATATATATATATATATATATATATATATATATATATATCGTTTCCTGCTCACGGCTGGTTATTTCGTTACCACTTTTCTTTCTTATTTACATTCTATTGGTTGTAATAACTTCCCCTATACATTCCTTGGCATTACTGTCTGTTAAATCTCATTATTATTCTGTCAAAACATAGAAAAACGAGCCCTTAGGTATACACTTCTTTCCCTTATATTTATATATATATATATAATTCTTCTGGTGGAAGACTTTACTCGGCCCGTTCCTGCGTCCAGTCTCCGCAGCCGCGTTTCCCTCAGAGCAGGTCGGTAGCGTTGAGCACTTTTTCAAACTTTTCGCACGGCCGCGGCGCGTCTTATTTATAGATCCAAGTCGCATGCACGTACGCACGAGTATTTTGCGCGTCTCCGGCCTGAGTGCATTGACACGCTCTCGCGGAGTGTCCTGCCGGTCGTTAGTGCGCAAAAATAAGTTTTCGCGCACTGAATACGACGAGCGCGGCCTTCTTCGTGCAAGATGCCTCCGCTTTTCATAATTTCAAGAGGGGTGAAAAGTTCCTTCTGTCAATGTGGCCAACTAATTTAAGGGCGAAGCTTCTTAAGGTGTAAGTATGTCCGTCGTAATCGTATGTAGCCACCTCTCGCTAGTTCTTGGACCGGCCGTAGAGGGCGGTACATGTACATATAACGAAATGCATATACGCTGAAAAAATGCAAATGGTATGATACTAGAGGGCGTTACTTGTAGTATGTAAAATAATAAAAGTCACAGCATATTCATGGAGTGAATGATGATGAGTGGGGCGAAGCGTCCGTCACTCCGTCCGCGCTTCCGTCCGTCCGTTCATTCTTGCTTCTGTCAATCCGTGCGTCCGTTCGCCCGTTCGTGCGTTCATCTGTTCATCCGTGCGTCCATCCGTCCATCCGTGCTTCCGTCCATTCGTGTATTGGTCCGTCCATCCTCTCGTGCAACCATCCGAGCGTCCGTCTCTGCGTTCATCCGTTCGTCTATTCGTTCATTCCTGCATCCGTCCATTCGTGCATCCGCCCATGCATCCATCCGTCTTTCCGCTTAACCCAACTCGCCATCATTCACCTCGTGGATATGCTGTGATTTTTTTAAGGCGGAGCTGTTATCCGCTTGCCAGTGAACTGCTGCTGCGTGCGTTTGGGCAACGACATTTACGCTTTCGCCATTGACCGAAAACGGGTGGCGCGCCTGCCGCGACTGCTGCCCGTTGTTGTATGCTATTTGGTGGCAGTGTTATTAATCCCCTGCGCATGCAGTGTTGCCTTTGGTGACTACATTGCGCCCAATTGACCACTTTGGGACCAATGAGGGTACCTCCTTGTTTGCGATCACATATTGCTACGAAAATTTCAGGTTGGCGTCATGGCCACTTCTTGGGTGCATTGAACTTATACTCTGACGCATTTAGTAGTCACTGTTCTATTATTAGGAAATATAATAACGAGAAAGCTTAGTGACCACCCTCTGTTTTCACCCTTTTTCGCTGCTCGAGCCGATGTGCGCGTATGTCTTCGCCCCAAGGCTGGTGCGCTTTGGGCCACCCCTTCCCACAAAACGCGTGGCGCGTCTGCAAAGATAAGAGTGACGAAGCTTCGCGCATTTTGGCAAATGCTTGAATAGCACGCTTTTCGCGTTCCCTGCCGTTTATCCTGACATCGTTTCTAGTATTGATAGCACAGTGTGAGTCGTCGTGCAAACTTGATAAAAAGTTCAGATCCACTCAAGGTTGAAGCTGGTATACTATATTATGGTAAATCTAGTCATAGATTTCTAACCTTCTGATCCTTCCGTGTTTCTCCTCCTCCTAGTAATTGATTTCGGTGTGCTGTTTCAAGGAAACACTGCTTCGACAATTAATGTTTATTCTTACTTGTAGGTGGGAATGTTAGAAAGTTACTATGTCTCCGGCAAAAGTTGTATCCTGCATAACTATATACAGGCGTATCGAACCCATACTAACCAATCCAATATTAGCCTCGAGGACATAACGTGGCGCCACCCACGTGATGAGGTAACTCACATAATACCGGGTTTTGTTGTCTGCTAGCACACCACATTTTCTGCGCGTTTGCTGTGGACACCGTACGTGTTTCCCTTTGTTTCGAAGCTCGGTGCTTAAAGAAGCGGTAAGACCTGATGATACGGGCAAGCAAACTACAAGTCGGTGCCCCGGTAGCACTCTCATGTCTAATTTATGTCGTAAAATTGCGACTAAAAACCGGTGCAGCCATGGAGGACGATGCAAGTAGTGTCGCGAATGCAAATACTATTGAATCTGTGACGTCGAAACAATCTCAGCGCTGGCCTCTCTAGTGGAAGCCCTTGCGGTCAATACCTGCTGCGCCACCAGCTGGTGCAAAATATGGTTAGTGGAATTAAATGTCATAAAACTCAAAATTTTTCAAGTCGCCCGAAACGTTAACAAACCGCCTATTTAGTTCCTGAACAGCGTCGCACTTGGAGCCCGTCACTTGTCACGAGTTCGGCTTATATGTCTTGTTATATCATGTAATATAAACAGGAAAAGTATAACATTAGAATTGCACTGTTATCGTTAAAGACACAAAAGCCAGTCTTTCCCCTCTCTCTTTGCCAGTGGATCAAATTTTTTACCACTTGGAATTATTTTATAAAATATAACGACGCAGCATCCTTCAAGACACACTTATTTAACCAGCGCACTATATGTCTAATCGCTTTACTTATTGCTGTGAGGTAGGCGTTCTATTTTGTAAAACACGACGCTTTTCTACCGCGCGCAGCGAACGAGTGAAATCAAGTTCGTTAACGATCAAGTGCTGATTGTCATCGCTTTTGTGAAGTAGTAAATATCACTGCACAATGTACTACTCTGTTGGAAGTCTGGTCATGTTTCTTTTAGGAGCATGTACATTGAGCACTATCTGACAAGAAAGGGTTGGTAGACGTTGTACTCGCTGGGTGTAACCTCCTTGGTTTTAGAAAGGTTTAGCGAGCGTTGGGCTGCAGTGCCATGAATACAGTGGACTAGTATATACCATGAACTTGAGGATGTTAAAGGTGGGAAGTAGACACGAGGCACAAGCCGTAAAAAGGTGTGCGTTTGCCACCTCTCGTTTAGTCCTTGGAATGTCCGCTGGATGGCGGTGCTTCTATATGCGGAATATATGATGAAAAGATGCGAGAATGTGGTACTTGGAGTGTTTACTAGGTGGACGAACGGACACACAGACACATGCATGGACGGACGCACGGATGGCTGCCCGGACGGATGGACGCCTGCACGTACGTGGGGGCGGATGCATGGACGAACGCAAGGACGGACGCACGAACAGACGCACGCACGGATGGTCGGATGGACGCACGGATAGTCACACAGAAGGACACATGGACGGACGGAAGCAAGAACAAATGGACGGACGGATGCTTCGCCCCACTCTCCATCATTCACCCCGTGGATATGCTGCCTTTTTTTTATTCACAGCATTATGTTACTTTTTGTATGCGTTTTATCTACTTTCCAATGCTCTTGGTCTTTGACAGATAAGAAAATAAATAAACAAATCATCTAATAATCAATTCATTATTAATTTTTGCAACTAACCCATGTGTTGAATACCAAAGAGAAAAGATTGATTATTTTTCTATGTTTTTACATTCAAAAATAATATTTTGTAGAATAGTAAATATCTAGTCATAATACCGTTGCTTTCTATTTCGTTGCAAATTCGGCGTATATAGCGTCGCTATATATTTTTCAAGCACGAAATGAAGGCGGATGTCACACCTGTTTTTCTTCTGCTCTGTAAATTTTTATAACATTGTTTGAGTTTGATCTTACGAAAAGAGTGAATGTCATGTTTGTTGAGGTAAAAAAAAAAGATGCCGTTTTATAAGACTCGACTAACTTTCAGTTAAATAAACAACAACATGACAAGTTCCTCAAAACAAAAAAAAGAGCATAAGTGGCACTACAAGAGAAAGCACACACACGAGGGGGAGACAGAAAGTTAGGCGGGCCTATTAGATTAAAAAGTTCGCAGGTCAAACGTGGCAGCAGAAAGCCCAACACCTGGTTGACTGGCGGATCATGAGAGAGGCCTTTGCCCTGCAGTGGGCATAGCCAGGATGATGATGATGATGATGATGATGATGATGATGATGATGATGATGATGATATTGATGATTGTGGTATTTATGATGATGATTATGATGATGATGATGATGATGATGATGATGATGATGATGATGATGATGATTGAGATGATTATTGAGCTGAAAACGAGGCAGTTAAAGAAAGCGAAGGTGGACAACTACGCGCTTAGTTGTTGGTTGCCACTTTGCTTCTTGTAATTCTACCGTCCTTACTATCCCGGTAAGGAAGGTGATTCCAATCGTTTAATCTACGCACCAAAAATAAGCGTTTGGTTTAAAAAAATTTATTACCTACCTCATAGTGACAACAAAAAAATTGAGACATGTGCGGTGATAAATTAAATGTGTCGTAGAGAAAGTTAAGGTAAGTTCTAGCAGCTAAATCTTCAATGTGTTGTTAAAGACTGAGGAGAAAGGCTGAATTTCGTGGCTGCGATGCTAGAGGTGAATGCAGGAGAAAAGAATATAACATTCTTGATGGTCATACTACATGGTGTATGAGCATAAACGTATTCATAACAAGCGACGAGGTTTTATTGCAATGCTATAAAGATGTAAATAAGCTGGCTGTTTCTACTTTCTATTTCGAGTAGAAATAATAACCTTGCATTTTATTTACATTTATGTCAATAAACCACATTTTCAACCACGTTAGTATAAACTACTTCGGAACGGTTAGTATTATAGCATGTAGGTAGTTTATGCAGGACAGAGTTCTTGCCAGACCGAGCAGTTTTAAAACATTCAAGCCATTAAGTTTCGGGGTACAGTAAACGTTGACACAGTTTTTTCATGAAACCGGATACCAAAACGAATCGACTGGTAAATGTACCGTCTTTGAGACTGGCATCATTTTGGTGCAAAGTTTTGTTTTCGTCGAGTTCACGCCAGAACACGCATTGTACTATCAGCATTAGAGATTCGCATGTGCATATTGGTCAGCACGAGCAGCACGCTAGCCACGCATGTACCAAAATGCGCGAAACTTGGTAACCCTGCCTTTGTGTGATGTATAGACGGGTTAACTGTTAAAAAAAAACACTTGCGTGCATGGTATGTTTGAATTTCATTCTCTTGCTAAAACGTAGTGGCTTAGATTTGTGTAAGACTACCATTGATTGACAGTGTTAAGTTCCTTTGACAGACTAGTGTCATGCGTGCACACTGTTTACTTATGCACTTGCTGTTAGAGGACCGGCAATATCAACGGTGTTCATTCTAGTATTCTCTTTAACAGTGGACCGCATACATCCACTTGCTGCTGAGGCGAGGACATAGTCACGTAATGCGTGACGCACCAACAAAAGTTTCAGAAACACTCTAGGCGGTATTTGCACTCGCATATTCTTGTGCCAACAAATAATAAGAAAATTGGCTTCTAAGTTTGCTTTGGTGAACTTAGTCGCCAATTTTCTTATTCTAACTTCGCCAAAGCAAACTTAGTAGCCAATATTTTCTTTCGCAATACGTGCAAATGTTTCTGTGGCAACATGTACAGATATTCAATGTGGTTAAAAAGTAGCCACGGCCTCAAATTAAAATTTTTGTCACGAGACAGACGGGGTCCTTAAGTAGCTAATTTGGCGCTAAATAGCCACCAATGGCAACCATGCTGCTCATCGATGCCTTCGCGTCGCGTGACAAAATAACGTGGGTGTCTCAACAAAGTTCTCGCGCCTTCAAAGGAACGAAAACGACGATACCTAATCTGTGTGCACAGAAACTCAGGAAACGCTCTCTTGGATTTCAGTGGCAGAGTTTCTGCTTGGCGGTGTTCTTTCATCTTTCAAAAATAAATCCAGCCGCTTCCAGTAAAGCTCCTTCCTGTGCTCCTCTGCAAGGTTCCTCAGCAATGCAGAATATTTTATCGCTTAAGCATGTAAACTTTATTTTATTATATCTCACGCGCTTTGCACGCGGGCTTCAGCAGCTGGCAGATTTGCGTTATATAACGCGATTTGCAAAAAGATCAGCCATCATTCTAGGTGCTTGTTCCTTCAGTGGTACATGTACCATACCTTGAGGTAGCTTTCTGACGAAGGTAGAGACAACCTGTCTTTCAAAACAATGCTTCACAAGCATCATACATACACTGTCGGTCTTCGTAGATAAACTTGCGTGTCGTATGCGCTCGCGATACCAAAAATTGAAATCCCCCGCAAACAGGCTACTTGTCGCAATAACAGATGTGCAAAAGCACTACCCTCGTGGCTTCGCCTGTGCTCCCAGAGTAAGTTCTCGCCATGTGTGAAGAAGGCCGAATTTCAGTACAAAACTCGGTGCTAACGCACTCCTTAGACAACTTGCATACGCATATGCAAAACTTGACTTGTTTACCTGCATTAACAAGAAACTTCGTTCTATGTAAGGATGAACCCGTCAGTATAATTTATGTCTGGCAAAATTCAAATAGGGTGTTTCTTACTCCTTTGTATGCTTTTTGTCTCTCTTATCGACACACGATTCTCTAAAGGATGTGCTTCATGATTGTTACTTTGACAAATTTACGCTGTGTGTACAAAGTATAGATGACGACCTATTTGCTCACTTTATGACAGTTCTGCTATGCAGCGTTTTTTCTTTCATTTTTTTTTGTTTTTACATGTGGTTCTGTATGTGTAATGGTTTCCTTTTGAACTGCCTTTCGCTGTCACCTTGTATTTTGTACTTAGTGGCTGTGGTTTAGTCAAGCTATGACAGCATTTTCTGCAGCTTCCTTCTCACTACAATTTGGGCAGAAATAAATTTTATTATTATTATTATTATTATTATTATTATTATTATTATTATTATTATTATTATTATTATTATTATTATTATTATTATTATTATTATTATTATTGCTATTATTATTATTATTATTATTGCTATTATTATTATTATTATTATTGCTATTATTATTATTATTGCTATTGCTATTGCTGTTGCTGTTGCTATTGCTGTTGCTGTTGCTGTTGCTGTTGCTGTTGCTGTTGCTGTTGCTGTTGCTGTTGTTGTTGTTGTTGTTGTTGTTGTTGTTGTTGTTGTTGTTGTTGTTGTTGTTGTTGTTGTTGCTGTTGCTGTTGCTGTTGCTGTTGCTGTTGCTGTTGCTGTTGCTGTTGCTGTTGTTGTTGTTGTTGTTGTTGTTGTTGTTGTTGTTGTTGTTGTTGTTGTTGTTGTTGTTGTTGTTGTTGTAACTCGACAAGGTAACTTAGCTCTCGTTGTCTGCCACATTCAGTGAGTGACACAGTGTGTTCGTTTATAAAGCGCTCGTTCCGGCGTCGAGCTACGTCGCTGTCGACGTCGGCGTTGCTTCGGCGTCACCAATAGAGCGAACGAGGATGAAAGAGCGAACGCGCAGTTTGTCGAATTCGCGATCGACTGGCCTCCGACCTCGCCTTATTCCTCCGTCACGTGCGCAGTCGGGGTTTATGCGCACGCAGGGCTGGCACGTGCTCTGCGGCTGGATTCGCATCGTCGTCTCGCTCGCTTCGCGAAGCCTCCGATGCACAGGGTGGGTGTAGCACTCGGGCGCTCGCAGCTGTTTCTGTGGCAACGTGTAACAAATATTACTGAGCTAAAGCTGCGGATGGCCAAAACTTCAAACACAGTTGGCCTTGTCCAAACACGAACTTGCGCTCAAAATTGGCATATCGTAATGGTCGGGAATGTTTCTTTTCCTTTCTTTTTACGTGTACGCAATTTAAGGTACTGGAAGGGAGTCGGGTCCCATCGTTCGAACCAGAATCTGCTCTAGTTGTCCGCTGCCGGAGCAGTATGCATGTTCCAGTGGTACAACGTACGATATACGGGGCTACAGGCTCGGGTGTCATCGCTGGGTTGCGAATGCGGCCAACACCAACCAAATAAAACTCACAGGGTCTATGTGACTCAACGGTGAAAGCCATTTTTGTTCCTTTCAGCCGATGTATTGAAGCTGCGCCACCACCTTTCGAAATCTCCCTGCACCTAACCTTCTCTTAGCAGTACCTCCAAGATCGGAGGCACCCCACCTTCGCGATGCATTGCCTCCACAATTGGACCATGCTCGATCAAGCTACGGTGCGATCTAATGTCGCAGTGTGACGTTACACGTGAAGCTCTGGTCGCGCATGATGACGTCACAAGTTCTGGTTTAGTGACGTCTATGTGGCGTCATCTTGTGATGATGAGTTTTTCTTGACTCGTCGCCGACGCTGCAGGACGCGAGACGCCAATGGCCAAATTTCGCGTTAGATGAGGTATCTTAGTCTTTCACCTTAGTTGTACTCTTTAGTAGATACCAGTGCCAACAATCTCAAGAATGGAGAAGCTCAACGCTATGACGCGTTAAACCGAACGCTAGTAGCAGTGCGTGCCCTGCATTGCAGCACAGCAAACATCAAGGCGAGTTAAAATGATGTTACGACGCAACAACGTTACGCAAGAGAAAAAACAAACAAATGCGAAGGCAAACAAAGGAAAAGTATGTGTTCCCCTCCACATTTTTTTTTCTGCGTTACCTTTTCAGCATCACGGGTCTTTTGTGCAACCGCTGCTACGCCTTCAGGAGCACCGCTGGAGATTCAAAAGATTGGTTTATCGGCATGAATCACTGTATACTTAGGCCGGTTGTGCTTGCATTACATTCTTTTAAACTAAATCTGATATTCCGCCTTTCCAATTTCCCGAACCTTTCCCCATCTGGATAAGTAGGTATAGAACGAGAGCATACGATCGCGTTTAGCAATGAGATGCACTGACATGCATGGGCGCTAGAGTGCCATTGAAGAAAAGGAGTGGTTCTCTGTATATGTATCCGTCAAGCGGAAATGCTCATATAAAAGGAGATATTCTTGCTTAAGTTAGGTGGAAATGCGGGATTTTTACCTTATAAGCATTCGTTATGTGTGCAAGACTAAAACGCAGACTGGGCATGCTTTGGCCGGACGCTGGCTGCATCATTCTTAGGCAAACTACAGAGACCAAATAAGAAGAGACAGGGGACCACAAAATCCGGCAGGTGTAGCGAAGAGAGCCTATTCAATGGGGTGTTAATTAAAGCCCCACCATGGTGGTCTATGTGGCTAAGGTACTCGGCTGCTGACCCGCAGGTCGCGGGATCGAGTCCCGCCTCCAGCGGCTGCATTTCCGGTGGAGGCGGAAATGCTGTAGGCCTGTGTGCTCAGATTCGGGTGCACGTTAAAGAACTTCAGGTGGTCGAAATTTCCGGAGCCCTCCACTACGGCGTCTCTCATAATCATATGGTTGTTTTCGGACGTTAAACACCACATATCAATCAATCAATAAAGGGTGGTAAATAAAGAGCAACTACAACATGATTCCCAATGACTAATCATAATAAACACCACTAACTTGAAAAACTACTACGTTAGCAAACGTTGAAAGAACACATAAATGGGAACCAAATGCATGGGCATCCAAGGGAAGGTGAGGGCGAGGGAATTAGGAGCGAGCTCGCGAAGCCAAACCCTGCACCACGTTCTGCGAAAAATGTTCTTTTCACTCGTCATTTGTAAACCAGGAACCCATAAGGCAATATTTTGTTGGAAAAAAAGGTACGCAGTGTTCTTTGAGTTATTTTTTTTTCACCACAGCGTAGCTTCTTGCCTTCGTTGATGCTAACGTTTAGCGCTAGGTCGAACCATCGGTGTAGGCCCAATAGGTGACTGCAATGAATAATTTACATCGTGGGAAGTTATCCCAGGTTATATCATTGTGCACCGCTTTATTTTCATTTTCTTTCTTTTTTTTTCAGAGGTCGCTATATGTTTTCCCATTTCGACAGCAGACAAGGCGTAGGCGGCACGAATCAATCTTCGAGACCCTTTTACCGGGATGACGCACCCAATGTCTTCCTTCTCGGGAATGCTTTTTTCAGCAGCGCTCTTAAACAAAAACAGATAGTAAAGCGTGAGAAATTGAATGCCCGCTTGAGAAACGACCCTTTTACACCCGCCGGTATTCATCTCTTCCCACAAGACGCCAACCTTCCAACTTATTCATCGTTATTACCCTTTCCTCTGGCGCTTTCTCGCTTTTTTCCCCCGCCGTGTCCGCTGGATAAATTGCTCCTGCAACTTTAACAAGCTGCTCATTTCTCTTCGTTCTCTGTTCAATAAATAAACGTAGAGATGCGACAGTTGTCTTAGTCTTGATGCTTGCAGACGCGCGATTTCACTCCCTAAATTCATTACCTGTTGTGGTTAATAAGTGCATCCTTGCCACCAAGTGCGCTACCGAGTCGTCGGCGGCTCCTGGTGACGCCAGTAGGGTATGGGCGGCAGCGAAATCTATAAGCTCTTTAAGCTTGCTTACAGACGGCTCACATTTACCTAAATAGTGGCGTCCATACATCTTATCTGATGATGAGCTTGCTTCCTCTCGCCTTCAATGTTAACTAGCACTATCACTGTTACACAGCACCGGCACGGTTCTCGCGAATCGTTGTGATCGTCGCAGACAGCGCTAAGTAGCAGCGCTGGGTAGAGATATACAATGCATTTCGGAATACAGATATTGAAACACGTTGTTTGGAAGCCTTAAATACAGATACTGAGATACATTTGCCTTTGACATAACGGGATATTTCGGAGATCCTTTCGAAAAACGATGAAAAGTGTATTCTTGAATAGAGATACAGAAATAAGAATACTGGAATACTATCTTTTTGCATTTTGGTGGTGCTCATACTCTCCAAAGATATTTTTAAGTACACCGTAGTGTTGTAAATAAAGTAGTGCATTGAAGCTTGTAGGTTATTTTTTTTATTAATTTATTACAGTACCCTCAGCGAGATTGAAACAATAACGGGCGGGGGTGGTCACAAGCGGTAATAATGACTAAATGTTCCTTCATTTTAAAGAACCACGTATAGAAGAAACGTCGCTATCCTATCAGAGAGTTGGATCAAAATCGTCCAAACTGTAGTTCGAGCTACTCGGCATGAATCTTCATAGGGCGATTAATAGACGCTCCCTTTCAACATTCACCTGGACAAGCTTTAGTCAGAGCCAGAGAAGCAGCTAGCCGTGGAAACCTGGGTCGGTTATGTCGCTGCGAGAGTGGAGCCACCGAAACACAACAGGAATTTTTTTTTCTCTAAATACAGCTGTCACCCACGACCACTAACTTGACTCTATACGGCAACACTCGCGTCATACAGAGAAATTTTCGTTCTTTGTTGTAGTCACTTTTTCTGCTGTTTTCCCCAGTTTCGCGGGGCCGTATTAATAGCTTGCTCATTTGCCATTACCGCGTATCGTCAATTCCGAACCACTGGTACGTTTTTCCACGCACACTTGCTCTCTGCTACATGCCTCACGACTTGGTTGCCTTGAAAGACATCTCTTAGTTTTTTAGAATTTTGAAGACCCTTCAAAGTGAGTATCTAGACGCAAATATGTTGTTTGGTGGCTTTGATCGTGGATAAGACGGTAGTGGAACAGTTAAATACGAAGCTTTTTATTGCGCTAACATGGTCTCGGGAAACGAGAAGTCGAAGTAAAAGCAATACGCTGAGAGCAGCGATCACAGTCCTCAGTAATCTGATAGCCCGTCAAACGCGAAACCATTTGTGCAGGCCTAATCGAGCCATTAATGGCTATCGTTGTTGATCCTGTTAGGCCCAGAATAAACTTGGCCACCCGCGACGAATGCGCAATCGCGTCGTAACATTCAGTAATAAACGCGAGCTTTCCCCAAAATTGCTGTGCCGTTCGCGCCCAAGTGGTGCTAACACTTGTACCTGAGTGGTTACATAAAAATGCGAAAAGCACCGCGTGTGGCGGTATATTCATTATGAATGACAGTTAGTGCGCAAACACTTGCACAAAGAAAGAAGAAAAAAAGAAATGAGGCAACACAAACTATCAAGCACATTCACCCTCTTTCGTAATGAATGCTGTCGTAATAAATGCACTCGCTGACGTACTGTCAGCGCGTGCATTCGCTCACTATAGTAAAGACGATCTGTGATCCATGAACCTATCATCGCAAACGTAGTACCATTCACGAAAGTTGCCAGTGTAATGATTTTTAGGAACGCATCAGAGCGAGAGAAAGAGAGAGAGAGCGGGAAGATTGGGAGGTTCACCAGATATTGGCATCCGGTTTGCTACCCAGCACCCAGCACTGGGTGTGGGGAAATAGGGGCAAGAAAGAGTGGGTTGATAGAGAGGGAAAAAACCCTAATGCTTTGCACCTTAAGTGCGAGAGAACGTGGTGGTCGTCACTCCTGGTGAAGCCGCTGGGCTTCTTGCTGCGGCTGAGTGGTTCTCAGTTGCTTTGGATCACCGATAGCAGCAGAAGCCGCAGTTTTGTTTCAAAATTTGCGGATTTATATGTACGTACAGGTTTTTAGGGGCGAAGCTCCTTATGGCGTGGCTTGCGCGTCCCCCGTTGTCGTAGTGCGTAATCTGTGGCACATACCCGCCCTCTGGCACATATCCACATGTCCATATGTTGCGAAAAACATAGCACGGTGTTTTTATCACGCTCTTAGTGTTAACAAAGCGCTCACAGCAGAAATGTGGCACATACTCTCGTTTAGTTCTTGGATTGTCCGCTGAATGGCGGTACTTGTATATGATGAATATATAATAAAAAGAAGCGAGATAGCGGTACTTTAATTGGTCACTAGATAGACGGACAGATGCACGGACAGATGCAGGGACGGACAGACAGACAAGCTGACGTACGGATGGACAGACAGACACAATGCGGACGAATGGATGGATGAACAGACGCACGCACAGACGGACGCACGAACGGGCGCATGTACGGATGGACGGACGCATGAACTGACGCATGAACGGGCGCACGAACGGACGAACGGAAGGAATCACGGATGGATTAATGGACGCTTCACCCCACTCATAATCATTCATTCCCTAGATATGCTGTGATTTTTTTCTTTTTCTGTTTTTTTAGGCGCGATACGTTACCTTCATTCTAAAGGCAAGTTATAGATGAGAAATACTCTCTATTAGAATGGAAAGGCATCTTTCCCTGGACTTTCTAAAGGACGCGGTGCAATAATGCGCATACCATTGAGACGCAGAATGGGTGCTCGAACTTTCTAAGTGTGACACTCAGTATTTAGACACACAGTAGAAATGTGCCCGTGTTCCTTAACTTGACCGAGAAACACACTCAGTGAAACAAACTAATTATCGAAAATTAAAGAAGCTAGTAAATGCAGCGCTCACAGATTCTACGGTTACACTAAACGTATAGAGTAAAGATAAGTCTAAACGCAATATATGGGAGCATGAAACTTTTGTCCTGTTCCTAATGACAGGATTGTGTCAGCAGGTTTTATGCCTGCTAACTCCGCTGACAGCGGAGTTAGCAGGCGCTCAGTTTCGTCCCGCCACTCACCGCCACCCGCCAGAACACAGTGTTGCAAATCCAGGTTCCCATGGCGCGGGGCTGACGCGAGCTCCACGTTGCTCCCCTCGGCCGCTTCTTCCTCCTCTGTCGCACTGCACTGCACCGGCTGCACATCGAAACAGGCGTATACAAGCGACGGCCTGCGCTTCGTATGACCCCACTGCTCCAAACCTCAATTCCGCTGTGACACCATCCTTCCGCTAATTGCACACACTGCAACGTTGGAGCGAAAATGCCAGGCTGCTGCGCGCCGCAATGCACGATCCACTGCAAACGGTGCGTAAGAATGTTCCGCTTCTCGACTTGTCCTAATTGTTGGAAAGTTGGACAACACCGCGCGTCAGACTGCTCGAGGAAAGCGGCATTTCTGGAGGCCCACTCATTCTTCCCGTGTTTGTGAGGTGCGAATTCGTATTGCACGCCGCTCTTTAGCGTGTGTTTAATGTACTACGTGCTCGCTTCGTGCCGACGCTCAGCAGGTGAACATCGCTGATTGCGACTCGTCAGCACAGCCTATCTTTGCACTCTTCAGTAGCACTACTGTACATTTTGAAAACGCGATATTCCATTATAATGTGTCGTGCAGTAGACATTAACTAACGTGTTTACTTGGCGATACCAGTCCTCGGAACTATGTTCCCAGCTGTAAGCGGAAAGCGTACCCTGCTTTTGAACGGAGCGAGCGTGCCCTGCCTACAAACGTCAAATCTTGAATATAAATCTTGAATCTAAAATATAAAGTTTTTCATTTAGTGCTTGTCGAGATAATTTATGTGGACTACGTGCGTGTTTGGTGCCGTGTAAGACTTTTCTTGTTATCGCTATATGCGAGGCACACTTTGCTTCAGAGATTCCGCGCAGACATTGAATTAGGTTCACAGTGATACCGATATACTCCCCATCGCAAATATAGGCTCCCTAAAAGCCGTCACTCAGCCAATGCGGTGGGCGACCTGCGAGAAATGAGCTGTTTTAATAGTATATTATGCTAACTCGATTCAACGAGCACACTCTTTTTGAACCAAAGAACGGCTGCTAACTTCAGTACAGCCCTCCAGCTTTCCAAACTTGATATATAAACAAAACACCCCGCTCTAACTGAAGCCCTCAATGAACGCTTGGGCTGAGATGTCGGTCCGTCAAGTTTGACGGCAGCTGATGCTGGTGGTAGGGAACCACAATGAAACTTGTCACTTATACTCTGATAGACGCAAGTGCGTCGATACGAGTATCCTATCATGCGACACTTATGCCGGAAGGATCCTAACAGGTTCAGCAAAAACAAAAAAGAGCAAGGAGTGAATGCCCGATGACATGACACGCGCTGACGTAGCATTCCTCCCCCACCCCTTTCTTGTCGTGCTTTCCTGCTTGGCTTACGGCTCAGCTTCTTGGATGAAAAACAAAGCTCTTAACACCGTCTGCTTCATCTTCCTCAACAGCAAAGAAAAATCATAAATGCTTTGTACTATAGTACAAAAATGTATACTGTATGCAGTGCAGCAGGGCTAGGTTTCTTAGAAACCAGCCAAGACTGAACTAGCGTCATTTCTGTCACGGAAATGACGAAATGAAAAGGAAGGGAAAAGAAGAGGGTTCACGTCGGAAAGGTCAAAGAGGTTGTATCCGTGTGCTTCACTGAATTATGGTTGTATAAAATTTGGACAGCCTGACAATGATAATTTTTGGTGACAAAAATGTTCCTAAATTTATTGAATAAAGGCCTAATTCTCACTGATTTCCGTTTTCTATCTATCATACCAACTGATTAAATGGCCGCCTTTGAAACATTTATACCTAGTGGCTGGAGGGAATTGAACTAGTGAATGAGGTATGAGTTTTTATATTTTTCTCTCTCTCGGGGACCTAAAGTTTCACTGAGGTATGTAAAGAACTTGAGCTTATCGAAATTAAGACCTGCCTCAATAATAATGCTGTGCCACTGCTTTCAGTTTTTTCGCCACGTCCACTCGGTCTTAATGTATGGTTTGTGACAGTCTGAACGTTCGATTATATAGATAACGTATCAACTAGGACATGCATAACTGGATTTTACATGGTGGACGCATTCAATTCCGGTGCTTTCAACGATAATGTCATTTCGAAGATGTTTTTGCAAGTATTTGCATCGAGACCAAGAACGAGGTGTTGTGTGGGCGGTAGAATGAGGGTTTATACCCCTGCTACCCAAGAAACCTTAATGTCATTTACCCTTAATGGCACTTATATTTATTGTGGTTGACTGGCGACCATAAATAGACATCTAATGTCTTTAAACGAAAATGACCTGTGCAGACGATTTAGTTTCCGGAACTCCTTTCAAAGCGGTTTTGTCGCGAATGAGTACTCTCGCGAAGAGAGACCGTGAACAAATATGTTATAAAAATGAAATATTTTGCTAAAGCAAAATATATATAGCTAATATACTGTTTTTTGCGAAATAATCTTACTTATTCATTCTCAAAAGCTTGGATATCCTCATTCTCGTCGACACTGCTCGAGTGCAGCCTATGTGCCACCAATGGCAGTCTGACAGACATCTGCCGTAAAAAAGAAATCGTTAAGACCTGTTTATATCACATTTATTTTCGCCACACACGTTGTGATTTTAGTATTCGCTGCACTGCAATTGCAATCAGCTGCTTATTACATTACATAATGCTGTGTAATATAATACATGGCTCTTAATGTGATTGCGTGTAAATGACACTGAACCTTCTCGCGTGACAGATGTATTACTTTTGCATGCACTAACATGTCCTTAACGTTTCTACGCACGAACCTCCGTACTTCGGAAAGCACTTTTCCGAGCCGCTCGTTGCTTGGTAATATTCGATAATACTTCTAGAAGATATCATTTATGTTTAGGAAAGCGTTTGAGTATTTAGATGTAAGCGCTAGCGGCTGATTCGGTTGTGCCACAGGGGGTCTGTTTAGCTAGAGTTGATTTTCTATCTAGTTTACATGTTTCATTGTAGACGTTCTTTGGGCCATCTTGTGCGTAATTTCTTTCAACTTATCATATATTTTCGTTCTCCAGTGTAATTCACTTTCAAGGCATTTGAGTTATGTGCAGTATAGACTGAATCAGCTCGCAGTAGGCGCTGGTCGTCTTTTCACTGCGATATCTTGAACTGTTGAAACATTTCCCCATACTTGCACTCTGGTATGCCATATCGAAATTCAGCGAACAGCACATCAGGCGTGTGAGGTGATGCCGTAATTCTGAACTTCGTGAAGTCTTCGCCGAAGAGACGCGATCCTTCTGTGTGAGCTATACCTGGCTCTCCGCATGCATATTAATGACTGAGACCGGAGCCTGTGTCTGCGGCAGCGTTTGTGAAGGAATTATTCAGCGAACTGCTCTGGAGTCAACAAAGGCGTCGTGGCAAACACTCCTCGGTGTCAGGAAAATCTTCCACGGCATCAATGAGACCTGTCGTCTGAAAAGACTCAAGCACCACTACCCATCCCTTGACCCAAAGGCGAATGCATTTTAACGAAGAATGTATTTCCTAATTTTGTGATTATACTTCTAGCCTCTCTTTCTCCACACCTGTATGGTGCAGTGTAATTGCGGTATCTGATCTGATTAAACTCTCTCTTAGTTGTTTTTTTTTCTCTGATCTTCTTTACGGTGCTGTTCTTAGTATGAGACGTCCCAATAAAAGATGGGATGATGCTAGAGGCAACAGAGAAGACGGCCCTCCACTTGCCAAAGCAGTATGGCGGCCGAATCCTGCCGTGTGACGCCTCTGATGCGCTAAGCGGTTGCTCTTCTGCATCGGCGCACTCGAGAGAACCCGGGTAGTCACTTAGTGCCCCTCCGTTTTCGTCGTCGTCGTCCACAGCGGGCCTCTCAACTCCCAAAGCGGGAACACGCTCGTTAGCATAATTAGTCTCCCGGCGCAGCTCTACTCCTTGAGTTGCTTCCACGGAAAGCAGCGTTTGCGCGTCCAGCTTGCGTGTTCCTTGCCATATATACGCGCGTTTTACGTTGCATTCGTGGCCCGTGTGTTGACACTACCCCGCTGCGCGCATTACTCCAAGGGCCTCGCGTGTGATGCGGCCTTCTTAACCCCTCTTTAGGGGCTCTTACGCGTAATCGTTCCTTCCTGGATTTCTCGGGACATTATGACGTTCTCTTTCTCTGTTTCTCATTGACTGCGTGTTTCCTTTTCGTCCCTCCCTGCGCTTTGCTAATGGATGTCTCGTTAGTATTTTACTAAGTTCATTCGATGCACAAGAAAATATTATAGAGCTGCTCAATGCGCCAGGCCTTTGAAGCTCGAGCACGTTTGTTGCAGTGTGTTCAGAATTACTCACATCGAAATACCGCGTGTAATAATGGCATTGACTTACACCTGAGAGCTAGTGTGTGCGTGTGCGTGTGCGTGTGCGTGTGCGTGTCCGTGTCCGTGTCCGTGTCCGTGTCCGTGTCCGTGTCCGTGTGTGCGTGTGCGTGTGTGCGTGTGCGTGTCCGTGTCCGTGTCCGTGTCCGTGTCCGTGTCCGTGTGTGTGTGTGTGTGTGTGTGTGTGTGTGTGTGTGTGTGTGTGTGTGTGTGTGTGTGTGTGTGTGTGTGTGTGTGTGTGTGTGTGTGTGTGTGTGTGTGTGTGTGTGTGTGTGTGTGTGTGTGTGTGTGTGTGTGTGTGTGTGTGTGTGTGTGTGTGTGTGTGTGTGTGTGTGTGTGTGTGTGTGTGTGTGTGTGTGTGTGTGTGTGTGTGTGTGTGTGTGTGTGTGTGTGTGTGTGTGTGTGTGTGTGTGTGTGTGTGTGTGTGTGTGTGTGTGTGTGTGTGTGTGTGTGTGTGTGTGTGTGTGTGTGTGTGTGTGTGTGTGTGTGTGTGTGTGTGTGTGTGTGTGTGTGTGTGTGTGTGTGTGTGTGTGTGTGTGTGTGTGTGTGTGTGTGTGTGTGTGTGTGTGTGTGTGTGTGTGTGTGTGTGTGTGTGTGTCCAAAGTTAATGCGTTTTTTGAGGCTGAGTAGCGCAATAATTCATTTCCATGAGTGCGGGCTTCT
Organism: Rhipicephalus microplus; assembly: GCF_043290135.1. Classification (NCBI taxonomy): domain Eukaryota; kingdom Metazoa; phylum Arthropoda; class Arachnida; order Ixodida; family Ixodidae; genus Rhipicephalus; species Rhipicephalus microplus. Next base: position 244,037,807 of record NC_134700.1, on the reverse strand, counting down.
TTTTCAGCCCAACCTGCTATGGTCTCAGAAAAAGAGTCGTTTGGAGGGGGGGGGGGCGATGCTGTACGCCACCACTGGTGTCCGGTGCAGCTATCACACACATTGCTCGAAAAATTTGGCAGGTCTCACGCCTTTTGGGAGTCGGTTACATATGCAAAGCGACTGGCCAATGATTATCTATATATGCTGCATTTTTACAGCGAAAGCTGTTATAATAACATCAGAACACGAGTCATGTGCGGTGATGTAGTTGTCTACCACCGCCGCCGCCGGTGTCCGTAACCAGTATTGAAGAAAAAAAGTGAATAAAAACACCGACGACACATTGGGATACGAACGCGGTCCCCTGCATTCCAGCCCAGTATTCTACCACTGAGTCACGCCAGTGCTTGGAACACGTTTCTCTACTGGACGTAGGCAGGCTTAATGTCGGGAAAAGAATCACGTTAATATGAGCAATAGAGCGTTTTAGAACAAAAAGGAACAGCCAGGCGTCACACAATGTGAATTGCGCAACGAGTGGGTCATCCAATACTCCAACCCATTGAAGAACGTGTTCTTGATCTCCTATTAACTGCGTCGCATACGCACTTCAAGCATAATTCTTCATCGTGGTCAGCCATTGCGTAAAAAAAAAAACGCCAGGCCTGCACGGAAGCCACAGCACAGTCGCAATGAAAGCATGAAGAGCGGCCTTTCAGAGCATTTTCTAAACACTATTTTGGTAAATGCTACAAGCACATATGCAAGGTGCCCAATATTCATAATTTCTGCATAGTAGGCCGGCATTCACTATGATACCCTTCGTCATTTTTTCGGAGAAGCGTGGTATCGACTAAACCCTTGTAACGAATTTTGTTCATGATGAAACAAGCGCTAAAATGCGCTTGTTTCATCATGAACCTTTACCAACACGCCCAACTGGCAGTCATCCTGAACAAATTTTGCGTTGCATTCGGTGGCCATAGATTCAGTTGCTGAAAGATTTTAACGCGCAAAATTTTGTGCATGCAAAAAGAAATACTTCGATACGAAACAACTACATTCGTTGCGTATATAACATAATAGACGCAAGTATAATTTACAGCGTTCGTATATTCGATGTCGTGTAGCGCCCCTGTGCAACCAGGAAACCATATATCAAGATGTCGTCTCGCACTTGCACGCTTGCGTCTCTCGCTGTGTGCGTGACAAGCTCTCCGTTCAACGCCTTATGGATTGGGGTCAACGAGATATTGTGAATGTAAGGTAAAGTTTATATTGGTGAAACCGGTAGATGTATAGATGAGCATTTGGAACATGCTCTTTCGATAAAGAACGGTGCAGAGTCACGCTAGCTCTTACGTTGAAAGTTTATCAGATAATTCCAACTTATGCTAAATTATATTGGCCAGAGTTTACCGGAATTTTTCTCTTTATTAGATAACCCGGAGCTCTATTTATAACACTTGAATTGGCCTGCGCGTGCAGCGCAGACATCGAGTCTTTCTCACCACCCACTGCAACCACTCAGTCACTGACATTTGATTGATTGATTGATTGATTGATTGATTGATTGATTGATTGATTGATTGATTGATTGATTAATTGATTGATTGATTGATTGATTGATTGACCGTTTATTATCATTTGTCACATGAGGTTTACAAACACTGATTGGACCCATAGCCTGAGGCTAGTGTAGGGTCCAATGAGAAAAGTAATGGACAGAAGCGGGAAATATCAATTACACATAATACATATACAGACACTGTAAATATACACATATACAGAGTAGAGAAGTCTTTCTCTTCTTAAACAATCTGGTCACACCATACAAAACTGCATTTCGGTGATGGAAGCCAGGTTGTGAAGATAAAAAAAAAACAATGCTTAACGTTGACAACACATAACACCATAACTGGCGATCTCTTTAGCCGCCGCAATGATAGACGTTACTGCAAGATGCTAGAAAAAAGAAAGATGTGGCTGAGCATCATCATAACACCTTATAAGCCCCGTTTGCTAACCCTCACTGAGTAGGCTTGGGTAATGAGAAAAAAAGGGAGAAAAAAAATGACATGAGTCTCAGTAGTGGCTCATGAGCCGAGTCATGAAACCATCAGAGAGTTGAATAACTGTGTCAGTGGCCTGTCTAGTGGAACAGCGCTGCGCTTCTGGCACTGAACCGCTGGCACGTGTGGCCAAAACAGCGAACACATTAGCTTCAGAACCATTTCGCCCGGTTTCATGCTCGTAGTATACGACCGCGTTATTGCTCTATTTCTACAATGTTTGCAACGAAGAAGTCTAAAAGGTAGAAGAGTGAAAAAAAACATTTCCACCTGCCAGGGTCTACCGTGTCTTGTCAGCAGCCCGCCTGCGCAAGGTGTGATTGCCCAGCGCCCTTAACACCGGGAGATTTACGACTTCAATATCGCGGAAGCGAGTATTTGCACGAGGGCATTCCTGTCGCACTTCGGCAAAACGGTTCTTTGTAAGACGCCGGAAAAGATGGCCGATCGGGCCTTTCTTTTCACGAAGGTGCATTCGGTGTCGAGGCGAGCGTGCTGGCCGTTCGATTTGAGCTAGAAAACGGATGAGAATGCAGAAAGACGGCGAAAAGGTGTAAACCAACAACGCGAAAGAAAGGAGAAAAAAAAGTGCGCGAGGACTCGGACTGAGAGCGCAGAAATAAAAATCCTATGGCGCGAAGCAAAAAAATAAAAAAATAAGCAGTAGCAGGAATTTTTAGGGTATCTGTGATCCACAAAGTCGTAAATTTTCTCGCTTGAAACAAAGCGACCATAACTTTCTTCTGAAACTATTCTCTTTCGAGCAACCAAAGGTTTCTTTTTTCTTCCCATGGCCACGCAATGTACCTCTATTCGGAGCGTTTATACGACAGGAAGCTTTTTTACGTTCGTTGCTATCCTCGCTATCACGGCATCAGGGCCGGCTGCTTTCGATCAATACACGCCGGTGCGCACGTAAAAAGTGCACGGCAAATCCAAAGAAGCGTAAACTTTGGCAATGGCACCATACTCAAAAGCAACGATGAAGGAAGCCCGCCTAATTGTCGTTATAGCTAAAGCTTATTTAGCCGTAAGGTATTCGTACAAAACAGAGAAGCAATGGCGTAGGTAAGTCACATGGTTCCTTGCGTCTTAAAGCAACTCGAGACAAAATACGTCTTCTCGGTTTTATTTTGAGTCCATTGTATTGACTCTCCGAAAACCTTCTGCTGCTGACGTGATTTCGCGGTACCTCCCAGTTTGGAGTCTTGCCATTTTTTTGCTTTCAAGTGATTTTGTAAGGTGTCCGGCATCGACCCAACCTTTGAGGAATCGACGGTGTCGTTTGATGTCGTCATGGTGTGATGTCACGGCCTAGCACGTCACAGTAGTGTGACTATCTTTGCCTGTTCGTAACGTCGTGATGGTATCATACGATGGCGTCAACGCATGATGGCAATTTTTTCGCGTTGCATAGTGTGTACGGGGCCAACACTCATTTTTCACATATATACGGTGAAGCATCTAAAGCTTTCGCCGTAACAAAATTAGTTGGTTTACTTGGCTCTGTGCGTTCTTGTGTGTTTTTTGCGTCAGTAATTCTTGCATTAAAGATTCACGTTTACTAAATTGCACTAACTTGCCCGATGAGAGGTGCTATTAAACTAACAAACACTATTAGGCTGACATGGTATTACAAAGCTTTCTTTATCTTTCGTAATAGGTATCCTATTTTCTCGCGTATAATGTACTCCTGAATATGACCAGTGCCCCCAAGCTTGAATTGCGGAGGAAAAAATCTGAACCCCGCATATTGCCGTCAATCAGATTTGAGGCCTAGATTAGCGTATAACTGCATCGAGACTTTAGCTCTCAAGTTTTCGTATTTTCTCGCCGACAAGCCATAAGCAGTTTTCAAAATGCCCTTCACCTCGCAAAACTTGTCAGATCAGACAAGAGAAAATGAGTCTTACACCATTGACATTAACCTCATCTAACCTCTTAATTTTTCATATTTCTCCTAACCGTATTTATTTGTAAGACTACACTATATATCAGTAAATCTATCTTTTTTTATTCTTAATTTTCTCTGATCGCGATAAGATTTTCTTATCAAGTTCTCGCTAATCTTTTGGTTTGCGAGTTTGTTTGTGTCTTGGTTTGCATAGCACATTTACGAATTCATTTACGATGGCTCGATACTATATATTCATTTATTTGAAAGTTGTAGTGCATGAATATTCGTCATGAAGCCCACTGCCCACCTTTAGAGCACTGGGGCATAGCGAGGCTGCCAAAACTTTATGTCCCGTAGTCCTCTTTCTCAACAAAAGCGAATATCTTTACTGGATGATTCGTCGATACAATTACGTTCTTGGCAAGTAGATGTTAAAATATAACCTTCAAAGTCCCTATAGACTGTCTTAATTGATAGTAACATAAGTGTCACTAAGTTTTCTAAAGCGCTAAATATTTGTCACGCTTACTACAGAAGCCACATTTACCAAATGCGGCAGATCTGTCAGCCAGCCCATGAGAGCAAAAGACGTGCCCATTCTGTAGCTTTGTATAGGCCTCATCTGTCCTTCTAATCTCACTGAGCACTATTGCATCTCATTTAACACCCTCTAGCTCCTCGAATAGTACGGCTAGACTTGCCTCACTAGACAAGGTTCTAGCGTTAAGCGTTGTGATGCGGCAGATCATCCCGTGTCTGTTCAGCAGTCGATAAGATCCAATCAGTGCTCATAAACGTTGCTTAATTACCCGCTCTTCATTATTGTGAATTTTGAGCAGATATATTATGAAGCAGGACCAGCCATATCATCTGGCTTTTTGTGTTTGTTTTATAGGTCAATTTTTAATAACCTTATTATTGGTAGGCGCGATGAAAAAAATATGAGCCATTTCATTCTGTCGGTGGGAATGGCTCCAGCGACGTTCTTCAGTACACGCTACAAGCGTGACACAGGACTTCCGACGGCAGCCGGCCAAGCGTCATACAAATAAATCCAAAATATCAGTCTAGAAAGTCCCGTTCGAGCTTAGCGTATGCCCTCGTTTAACCAGTGTGACATACTTGCCTCTTTTTGTCACATTCTTCATTTTGTAACATGCGTAATCTTGCATGACTTGCCGTTTGACAATCTTAGCCGGTGTTTGCCGCCCTTCTTCATTTTGTAGACACCGGCGGTGTCATTTGCTCAATACCTGCCACACGTAAGTTTCTGCTGCCGAGGACGAAAAATTCACAAAACCCTGGCATAGGTAAAGATTTGCTGTTGAATAGGAAAAAAAAAGCGCGTCGGATATTAGCTTGTTCGTTTCGTTTCCACACTTCCGCAACCATCGCGTGCGAGAAGACAGCCCAGCCGGAGACCTGGAACGACTAGCGCTGTTCTAACACCCCCTAAATTTTAGGGGTGAAGCTCCTTATAGCGACACCCATTCGTCCCTCGTAGTCGTAGTAGTAGTAGTAGTGTGTAACCACTCTTACATTTTGACCTCCAAGGTGGTGCCGGTGGGAGATTTCTTCTGTGCGTTGTTTAACCAGAAAAAATTCGCAGCATGCGCGTTAACTAGAAGCCGAATTCTCCTGTCTCTCATGCCCCCTTAGCAGCTATTGGCATGTACATTGAGCACTATCTTGCAAGAAAGGGTTGCTACGTTATACTCGCTGGGCGTAACCTCCTTGGTTTTAAAAAGGTTTAGCGAGTGTTGGGCCGCAGTGGCATGAATGCAGTGAAGTAGTATATACCATGAACTCGAGGTGGTTAAAGGTGGGAAGTAGACACGAACCGCAAGCCGTAAGAAAGTGTGCGTGTGCCACCTCTCGTTTAGTCCTTGGAATGTCCACTGGATGGCGGTGCTTCTATATGAGGAATATATTATGAAAAGATGCGAGATGGTGGTACTTGGAGTGTTGAATAGGTGGACGAACGGACACACAGACAGATGCATGGACGGATGCATGAATGACTGCACGCACGGATGGACGCATGGGCGGACGCAGGGATGGACGCTCAGATGGACGTGCGGACTCATGAACAGACGCACGCACGGACGGGTGGATGGACGCACGGGCGGCCACACAGACGCACGCATGAACGGACGGAAGCAAGAACAAATGGACGGACGGATGCTTCGCCCCACTCTCCATCATTCACTCCGTGGATATGCTGCCATTTTTTTTTCATGCATTAACTAACATTTCAGCTGATATCCACAGCATTCACACGCCTTCGCATCGACCACGTGTTGCCAAAGTTAGCCGTTTTACGCGTAAACACCCGCCGAACAAAAGAAAATTCTCGCTACTGCCCTACACTGTTATTTTGGAATCAGTGGAAGGGTTCGATAGCACTTCCAAGCACTAAGTTAGCCAGGCTTGAAAAACAGGCACTGCGCTCCTGGTCACGCCTCCATTCGCACTCTTTGTTAGCCTAAAAGCAGAGCAGCAGAGTCGCTCACGTCGAGCCCAGCTTATGCCGACGTTCACAGCGTAATGGTAAGGCTTAAGTGCCAAATGCCGTTGTTTGCCGTTTTAAACCATAGAGAACAGCTCTTCCTATTGGCCCCCTTATTGGTCGATCGGGGCTGCAACCTCCGATCGACCAATAGGGTTTTGTTTTTCTGTCCGAAATTCATTTACGAGTTAGTTTTCTGTTGCGGGCTTTCCGTGTTCCTGAAAAGATGGGAAAACGCGTGAAAAAACTTCGCGCGCACGGTGCGGCTTGCTTCTCGGAAAGGCCTATTTCACTCGGGACCTTCCTTCCAATTCATCGTTACTGGGAATTGGGCGCTTTCAGGTCTAGTTTTGTTGTGCGCTCGCAAACCTGCAATGCGTAGTAAGACGCGTAAAACAAACGAAAAAACACTTCTGCAGCACGAAGCTATTGTGAAAAAACTCTCCCGTTCTCCTAACCAATCGCCTGAGTTGACTGAAAGGCATAAGCGATCCTCTTTTCTCTTGTCAGTAATTGTACTAATCCCCACGTGCCGCCATCGACAGTTGGTTTTACAGTGCATCCGTGATCGGTGAGCTGGTCACGAAAGCACTGCGAAAGGATGATGTCATCTCATGACGTCATTGATATTGGTGATATTAGACGTCACCGCTTGTTAAAACTGCATCATGGGTGAGTTGGTTCATTCTTAAGATAGATTTACCAGCGAAAAACAATAGCCCCGTATCTGCATGTTACATTGCAAATGTCGTCGAAAGACAATATTTTTGCGTCTAGAGATAGTGAACAAAACGTTTATTTGATGTTCTGCGCAAGACAATCGGTGAATGGTATTCTGGAGGGGCTGCGTTAGAGTGCCTCGAGTTTGCAGCGCAGGCGAACTAGCGCTTCAAGTCACGTCACACGTGACAGAAAGACCGAAATTTTTGCGTCGATGATCCCCAAGACTATCGTCTTTGAAAAGAAGAAACACACATATAGCAATGTGTGTGTACATGCGTCTCTTCTTAAGTGTTTCTTCTTTTTGCGCTGGTAAATCTATCTTAGCCACCGCTTGTTTTTTTTTTGTTTTGTTTTTTAATCACATGGGTTGGCGCCTCCGCAGGCCACTTTCTGTGTTTAGTGAGCCATCTAATGCTAACGCTTAAAATTTATTCGATATCTGAGAAAGAAGGCTTGGAACAAAAAGACCCTGCAGCTTGCGGAACTCGTAAAACAGTCACAGAGTAAGCTGGAGCATGGACCGTTTTGTAGCCCGCTGTAAAATCTTTCACTGCACCTACAACAAGTAGAGTTGTGAAGTAAATACTGAGCCATAATTCATCAGTGTTTTGCGAAACACTGAAGTAACCTATTACAATGTGTAGCGGGGTTTTATAAATAGTTCATCCAGAATAAAGGTTAAGGAGGCAGTCGACGTAGACGAAAAAAGAAGGGCGCAGAATAGAGCGTCACCTGCAATTTAATTTGTTTGAACCGGAAAAGGTTCCCCTTTATATACACACGTACATGCGCGCAATTACAGTTGCAATCCCACGCTTATGACATCAAAATATAAAATTATGCGCGCATACTTTACGTGTGGTAACAGACGTGTCACTGATGAAGAGCATCAATAAGACCAGCATATCTAGAACGTGTGGCATAATGTCATTTGCTTTTAGCTGCTGCTGACCGAAAGGTAGCTTTGATTCTTCACGATGCCCAAGTTCTATTGCTTATATACACGTTTTCAGATATGTTGACGATTTTTTTACTGATTTTAAAATCTGACTCTTATATAACGATCGCTGTTGCAGTGGATGACGTTCTTCATTTGTTTAAACAACTTGGTAAAGGAAGCGGCCTTCAGTTGACAATTTGCATCTTTTAGATTTGCCTTTGACGCGATCAGAGCGGCACGTTCGCTGGGTGTCTCGCTCTCGCAAAGAGCTTTTATCCTGTGACTCAGCGCGCACAACGTTCGTTAAGAGGGCAATAGCATCAATGTGCCTTAAATCTGCATTAGCGTGGACCTGTGCTCAATAAACGCAGGAAAAGTTTACCTGCAGAGGACAAAATCAGTCGGATACTCTTAAGAGACATTATGGTTGGGCCAGTTGGTATAAAATGATATAGAATGCTTAACAGCGCAAACGACCGGAGGGGCTAGAAGAGACGACACTATTGCGCTGTTACGGTAGCATTAACGGAAACCCTCCTTCGGAATCTGCGAGGCGAGCCGTAAACAATGCCGCCGGTGGATAAAATACCGCAGGTCGTGTCGTCCGAACAGGTGCAAGTTCTTATTACAGCGCCACGGAAATTGACCGCGGCCTTTGTACGCACATTTCAGCGCCGCAAAAGCTGGCCCATTGGGGTACAGACCATGCAAGGCCGTTCGTGTATACCTTGCACGGTGTGCGTGGTTTTCTAATAAAAGTTCAGTCGTAAGGGAGCGTCTTTCCTGTCAAGTGCTTTTCTTTCTACCTTGTGCGCTCATATATTTCCACATTACGAGATTCGAGTTACACGCGGCAAAGTGTACAACAGCTAGACCATGTATACGCTGCGTTAATATCAAGGCAAGGGAGCACAAGCTTCGATTCAAGATAAGATCAGTTATCAATAATTATCTACGCACTGTGAATCCTGCGTGCAGGGGGCCAGACTATATAAATATTTGCAAACATGGAACGAGCAAGAACACTGCGGCACGTGAACGTTTGGAGGCGTATTTTATTCATGTGAAATGGCATGCTTGCATCGGTGACACATTTGTTACCTTGCGTAAAGGAGAAGCGCATTTTTTTATATAGTGATATCACAAACGGGGATTGTACGTCATTGTACTGCACAAGTGTAACTGCGTACATTATCGCATCTAAATAAAAAAGCAGCCCCCCCCCTTTTTTTTCAAATAAGGTTCTGTTGCAAGGAATACCCTATTCTGTCGCCTTCTTTTTTCTCTACGTGCGTTGCGTCCTCAACCTTTCTTTCAGCAAAGTAACCAATGTGGGTCAGTAACGCAGTACGTGTATACCTATGCCGCTGCGCACTTCGTTCCTGCTGTGGCCGACAATGGAGATGAATTAATGCGCGGCCCTTGGCAGTTGGCAGGCAACTTTAAACCACCCATCCGTTTCGCAATTCACGTGCTGTGACGCCTGGTGTGATTTCAACGTCTGTCACGCAGTATTTGCATAGCTGATAACGTGACTGCTCGGTGAACTTGCCAGTACCTAGAGATACAAAACACCCATCGAGCCAAACTTGACTCCGCAGACTTCAATACTGCATGCTGAAACGATTAGGAAACAAAACAAATGACAACGTGCCACGCGAAGGTCGCCAAACAGTAACGTATACACTCCGAACGACGGAAGTAGACAAGAACATGAATGAGCTAGGAATCGCAGTGAAAAAAAGAGCAGTAACTACCGTGTAACTGCGCAGCGGAAAATGAATATGGTTTGAAGGCTCCAGTGGAAATCCTTAATGCGTCAATTTGGTGAGTTCTCCAATTATTGGTGTTTTTATAATGGCTTGGAACCTTCCCCATGAGAATGCATTTGGCACTGTAGAAAACAAATAGGGTGGTGACGGGCCAACTTAAAATTAGGTGTGAATCAAGCTAACTTTAGGGGTTATATAGAGGTGAGCGCCATATGAGCTAGTTATTCGCATTGTATACGTCCTTGCGTGCGTTTGTATGTATGCGTGTAGCTCTACGCAAGAGATAGAAAAGTTTTTTCGTCAAGAAATTTTTATTTATGAATCTTTCTTGCTGTCTCACTGTTTCTTTCTATTTGTTCTCATACCCTCGTCCATCAAAACTTTTGCATCCTATGCCACGCAAATCGGCGAAAGTGTTTAGGAAGTAAAGCGGGGGAGAAGGATGATATAAAGTTGGATGAATACAGCGCGTGCCGATGCATGATCATGATGATAATTTACTATCTACAACCCACGAGAAATCTCGACCGCAAAAGCGCGGCTGTAAACAAAGATTACTTTCACGGGTAGCATGGTGCTACTGCGGATGACTCAGTCAGTCAGTCAAGAACTTTAATATATGGTCCTGAGGAGTTTAAGCCACCAGGGTGCCCACGTGGGACATCCTAGCAGCCGCTACCGTAGGCGACGCCCGAGTCGGGGCGGGAACGTGGTGGCGTTCCGCCAGTTCTTGGGCCCTCTGGACTGCCTTAAGTTGGTTTCGGAGATTGGGGCTCCTGAGTGCCTCCTCCCAGTCGGACTCACTGGTGAGAGGTCCCTGAGGTAACGCGGGACATTGCCAGAGCATGTGCGCGAGTGAACAGTACACTTCTGTGCAATCTGGGCACTGTGAATTTATGTCTGAGTTATAATGGCTGAGTCGGCCCCGTGATGGGTACGATCTCGTTTGTAACATTCTAAAGGCTACTTCTTGCGCGCGTTCTAGTTTTGAATGGGGTAAAGGGTATCGGCTTCTGTTGTGTCGGTAGTGGGAGGTAATTTCATGGAAGGTGAGTAGTGGGTCATTAAACTGCACGTCTGGGCCCAGCTCTTCGGTGGCTGATTGATCGTCACGGCGGGTCAGTTCTCGTGCTCGATCATGAGCCATTTCGTTGAGGTTGGGTTGTTGTGGGTGAACGTCTTTGCCCATGTGGGCAGGGAACCAAGAGAGGTAGTGCGAGCCCGTATATTTCCGTGTTTGTAAAATGCGGGCTGCTTCTGGAGCGATGTTGCCGGTTTCGTAAGCCCGAATGGCGGCGCGAGAGTCTGTGAAGACATTAGTGAGTGAGGGGTCGGTCATCGCTAAAGCTATAGCAACTTGTTCGGCTATGGCGCTTGTTGATAGCCTAACCGAGGCGGCTGAGCGTAGGGCTCCGTCGCCATCTACTACCGCGAGTGCGAAAGAGGAGGAGTTACCGTATTGCGCTGCGTCGACGAATGCGGTAGAGTTGCGATTCGCGGCGGTACGGTTTAGGATCGCGCGAGCGCGGGCCAGCCGTCTGCCTTCGTTGTGTTGTGGGTGGACATTTCGCGGAAATGGGGTTACCATGTAAGTAGCTCGGACAACTCTGGGGAGGGTTACTGCGCGTTCAAGGCAGGGGTGTGGGGACATGCCGGCCTCGCTTAGAAGTCGGCGGCCTGCCTTGGAGGAGGAGAGGCGGATCACTTGGGCCGTGGTCTGGGCCTCGATCACTTCATCGATGCCGTTGTGCATGCCTAGTTGGTCGAGACGGGAAGTGCTCGTGTTTTGAGGCAAACCAAGGACTTGTTTAATGCTTTTGCGCATGAGTGTGTTTAGTTTCGTCTTTTCTACCTTCGTCCAGTTGTGGGCAGAGGCGACGTAATTGATGTGACTCATTAGGAACGCGTGGTATATGCGCAGAAGGTTGGCCTCTCCAAGGCCTCGTCTACGACCCGAGACTCGCTGAATGAGTCGGAGCATGTTCTCTGTTTTTGCTGTGATATGTTTAATTGTTCTTGCATGACAGCCAGTGGCCTCGACGAGGAGGCCGAGAATGCGTATGGAGTCCACTCGGGGTATTCGCTGCCCATCTTTGGCGTGTAGCGCTATGGGTAGATCACCTAAGGGTGTTAAGTTACGAACGCCTTGGCGAGATTGCCGGTACAGTAGCAACTCTGATTTTGTGGGCGACAAACGAAGTCCAGTGTTTTTTAAGTAGGCTTCTGTGGTATCGAGAGCAGTTTGAAGGGCTTGCTCCAACTCCGCCAATGAGCCTCCCGGGCACCAGATGGTGATGTCATCTGCGTATATAGCATGGTTTATGTTTGGGATGTCGCGGAGTTTGTCAGATAGTCCCTTCATTACTATGTTAAAAAGGAGTGGAGAAATGACTGCCCCTTGTGGTGTCCCGTTGGAACCTAATGTGTAAGTATCGGATGTAAGTTGCGATAAATGCAGCTGAGCTGTTCGATTTTGCAGAAAAGAACGAATGTACGCCTGGAATCTTTTACCGAGACCAAGGCTGGCAATGGATTCCAGTATAAAGCGGTGTGAAACGCTGTCGAATGCTTTAGTGAGGTCTAGGGCGAGAATGCCACGAACATCTCTCGTTTTTGAGTCGAAGATCTGTTTCTTTAGTAATAGCATGACGTCTTGTGTTGAAAGGTGCGGACGGAACCCGACCATGTTGAACGGAAAGAGTTCGTGATCCTCTATGTAGCGCGATACACGATTTAGGATGACATGTTCAGCTGCTTTTCCTATGCATGAGGTTAGGGAAATCGGGCGTAGATTGTCGAAGTTGAGTGGTTTACCTGGCTTTGAGAGAAGGATTACCGTGGCCGTGCGCCATTGTTCAGGTACCTGGCCAGTTTCCCACATGTAATTAATGTCTTTTGTGAGTAGTGTGATGGCTTGGTCGTCTAAATTTCGCAACAGGCGGTTGGTTACCTTGTCAGGACCGGGGGCTGATCTGCTGTTGAGGTTGTGTAATGCCTCCCGAATTTCTGACTCCGTGAAGGGTTCGTCGAGTTCGGGTATCGTTTCGCATTCTATTTCTGGGTAGTCGGTGGGTTGTGCTGTGTTTAAGGGGAGGTGACGTTTGGAGATTTCTTCAAGAAAGGATGAGTTTGTTCCTCCCATCTTTTTGTGCGAGTGTAGGAGCCGGTCTATGGCTGGGACTGCGGATGACTGGGAAAAATTTATTTGAATACCCGACCACTGCGGAGTGAGAGGCAATAAGCCAGCTTATGCATCCGCCCGAGCACTCTTACCCCGCGACACCAACTCCTGTGCCGACTCCACCACTGACACATCCACATTCACATACACATACACACCACATACACTGATATACGACAAAATTATTCTAATGCGTACAAAATACCTTGCTCTACATCGCTAACACAGTGAGGTCGCACATGTAGCCCGACTCCATATTGTCGTACACCAATCCACCCATACTCTCCAATAGTATCTAATATGAAGCCTGCCATTGGTGAAGGGCAATCGCAGGCCTAGACGGCATAGCTACAGTCTAGAACATGTCGTAGGATTACCAGAGCAATACATTTGAAACAGATATATTGGATTATTTTTGTAGGGAATGGCGGGAAAGGGCAATGTCGTATGACATTCCAGTTTGTTGCTATCAGGCTTCGACCTTTCGGTGAAACTGTGGCTTTCTATTTGATGGTGAGACGGTTTTGTTTATGGACACGGCGAAAGGTGAAAGTAATCAGGGAAGCAGCCATCAATGATCCGCTTCGTTTGAAAAGCCATCATCGCCCTACATCATATTTTCATCCTCCACGCCAGAAGAGGGAGGCATCTCTATAGGTTCACCGACGCCGACAGCGTATAGCTCGAAATAGCAGGCAACGGCTTTTGATTGGGCTTCGCGTGCAAGGGATCCTCTTCGAAGCGGATCGATTCTTTCGGGACAGCGGCGTTTTCGTGCCATCGCACCTGGAAGGAGAGGAGGAAACAGATGCTACAGGAAGGTACTAAAAAAAAAGGGCGCAGCTTGAATGGAGGAAACTTCTGGAATGCCGCCGGCGTCGGCTATTCCCGCAAGAATGGGCTTTGTCGGCTCTTTTTTATAGCGTTTTTGTTTATTTGCCATTTCTTTTGAAAGCTTTTTGTAGCGGCCGTTCTTTAAGGCCGCTCCTTTGTTACATCTCGACGTGGGCTGCTGTTTGTCGACTCGTAGGGTCGATGCTGGGAGCCATATTGGACTCCTTTCTTAGCTGGGGGGTCCGCGACCGCCTTCTTCACACTTTTAGGTCACAATTCGAGCGCAGTTAGCGGACGAAAACTGAATCGAAGCAAGAGCACAAAATGCCAGATACGAGAAGCAGGTAATGTTTCTGGACGCCGCAAACTTCAAGTGATACATTTGACCCTATTTGCAGAGCCGCGCGAGTGCGACATGTGTTAACTCTCATGAATCCTTCAGAAGGCACCGCGATGTGACTGTCCACAGTGGAACGTAATATCCCTGAGACCCTGAGTTATGGAACGCCCATCGAGCTCACCGCGAATTCTTCGCATGCTCACTTCTTTCTACTTCCCTATTTTTTCATCCCATAGTCCTCTTCCCCGGATACGAGACCGGACGCGCGAGACCGGACGTATACGAGGCCTTCCTGCCCTTATTTCCTTCGTTTTCACCCTCCTCCTCATGAGGACTGTTGCGTATGAAACACGACACTCAATTCCGGCTTCGGCGAAAATTCGAGCACCCAGAGGAAGCTTAAACTTTTTTCTGTGTTTCATTCGCCGTGATGGGCACACCTTTTCTGAGAAAATAAAACGAAAGATGCCTAAAAAAGATAATAAATATTCGCCAAACATGCAGCTGCTAAAGAATATTGTTCTATTTATGGTTTTAAGTATGTTCTGCAACATCAACTAATTTGACTCTGCACCAGTCCCACGCTCCGGTAGCAGTGTTAATTGCTTCCTTTCCAGAAGCGTCCAGCTCTATTTTCGGCCCTCGCATTTCAGATAAACTGTGTGCTGCAGATCGTATTTACTTCTGCAGAATAATGTGTCATCACACTTTAACACGAATGGGCTCGCCATCACTTATGCAACGAGAATACCAAGGTGATAATTGCCAAATTATGATGGTGGCCTGTGACTTAATATTATCTGGAGTTTTTTTTTTTTCCGAAACCACGAAATGATTATGAGTAGTGCCGTAGTGGAGGGCTCCGGAAATTTCGACCTTCCGGTGGTCGTTAACGTCCCACTGACGTCACACAACACACGACCCTTTAGCATTTCACAGCCTGCGTCTTGTTGCGGATGGTAGATGCGTTGAGAAATTACTACAGCGAATACGATTGCTCCATGAAGGGTGCTGCAACAGAACCTGTGAAAGAGCGCAATACTGGAAATACGTCGGCGATTACGAAGCTGAACTCAACTAGATTGTGCCATACGAGCAGAAATACTGACTTTATATGATTACTTTAACCGATTTTGATGTCTATAACCAAGCCAAGAACTGCCCATACCAACAAAATACACGGCTTAGTAACTCGGGAGTAGAAGCTCCGCCTACGTAGTATTGATTGTGCTGCCGGCAAAAGTTGTCGCTAGGTGCAGGGAGAGAGGAAACTGGTAATACCGGCTACGTATAGCTTCGACAAGGCGTCTTAGACTTAGCGGCCTGTGAACGGCGGTGCTTGTCGGTAGCGTTAGCGCTTTAACGGAAATACGTAAGCAGACACCGGTGTGTAATTGAGGAAGATTTACCAGAAAACTGTCACCTCTGGACGCACCCTTTTTTTTATGATTGGAGAAGACGACGTAGCGTGAAGCTAGTTCACGTCTGTGACGTGCGATCCTTCTTCGTCATCACAAGTGATGACTTTCCGGGCGACCTATACTACTGCGCGAATGAGTTAAGAAACTTTATTTGGGTCCTAAGGAACCGCACATGTCGTACTTGCGGGCCACGCTAACGTTGAAACCGGAAAAGCGTGGTCTTCAGTCCGTTCTCGGTCCCTTTGGGCAGCCATTAGTTGTTCCTGGATAACGCCGCTATTGAAGGCTTCCTCCCACTCCTCTTGCTTAATTAAAGAGACGTGTTGTTACGCAGAACACTGCCAGATCACACAAAATAATCAGCAATAATTTTCATGGCACTCAGAGCTGTTTAGGTCGGTGTCCGAAGCAAAGCGGCTAAGCCTTCCTCTCGATAGGAAATATCCCGTTAGCAGCATTCCCAATGTGGGGGATGGAAGTCTAGTGAGTTTTGGGTGCAGGAACGGGAATTTCCTGCGCCCAAGTTTAAAGCGTTTCATAATTTCGTCAAAATAGAGTCATGGGTTCGTGTTACGCTCACAACCCGGGGTTGTCTGGTGTATGGGGACCATCGCGGAATGTTAGAATTTGCGCTTGGCCATCAACGAGCCCACTTGGCCATCACGCTTGGCCATCAACGAGGGATAAAATTGATTCCCATGGGCACTGGGAACCACGCCATAGATTGAAATGCATCAGTCGGTCTGTACTTAATTTTAGCCACTGGTTTTTTTAAGATTAGATTAGATAGAAATGCCCGGATGTCTGTTATCGTGACAGTGTAGATGTAAGACCGTGAGGGATCGTTCATAACCATCGCGATAGCAGCCTGTTCGGCCGCCGCGACTGTGATGTGTCTTATTGAAGCTGCATCAAGGATTTCCCCATGACATAAGCTACAAAATCTACAAATGAATTCGTGTGCCCATACACATCTACGAAGGAACTTAGATCAAGGCTCTTCCTTCTTTTATGCTCAAAGTCTATGTGAGAGCTGGCTGGTGGCATTCTCGTCGATGGCTAAGAAAGCCAGCCCTGCGGACTTAAACAGGTTTCTGCCCACCTTCGAAGACGAGAGACGTACTGTTTGCGCAGTTCTTTGTGCTTCGACTACCACAGTGAGGGTGTTGTGCACCCTAAAAGACTTCGAGGAGAAGCTTCTACGTGGCAATGCTTACAGGAATTCTACGTATGCATTTGATGCTTTTTTTTTCCTATCAGCGCATCAATTTTGGTCTCCCCGGAGCGAAACTTATTCACAGCGTGAGGAATTGATGGGTCTTTTGCCCACCTCTCTGCTCGCGCAAAGTCAAGTCTGCTGCACGAATAACCAAAGTTTGTACAAACGAGTCTCTTCTTTGATGCTGTTCTTTAGCTGGAAAAAAAGTGGAATTTCTTAAATATATATCGTAAGCACGTTCAAGATACCGACGTGTTTTTCAATGCATGTTACAGCCTGTTAAAATCAATAAGATTTATTCAAAAATGCAGGAATGTCAGCTGTCGCAATGCCCTCATAAGTGTAGTCAGTGTTTCCCGTATGGTGCTCGGCTGGAGATAAACTTTATTTTTCTGCATTGCCCGCTTAAACGCTAGGTTAATCGCAAATAAGATATAGTTGTTACCAATGTAAGTAACATATCCAGATGCGTATCCGTAACTTCATCTCGAATAAAACTTGCGGTGGCTTCGCTCATTTTTGCAGAAACGAGTAACACAAAGGCGTGCATTGACCAGCATCTCCCTAGAAAAAAATGGCATATCGAAATTGTAGGGTGGAGAGCAAACAGTTCCTTTTCCTTCGCTGCATGCTGTAGTTTTATCGTGTCCCTACAACGATTTTAGCCGTGGTCAATACATTAGGTGGTATACGGCCAAAACTCTTCTTGAGTACTACTTCATTCTTGCGGCATTATTTCCACATCAGCAATACTTTTAAAACCTCCTTGGTTACAACCATTTGGTGTTTCACATAACAAGAGCCAGCCACGCCGCGATGACCTAGTGGTTATAGCACCCGACTGTTAGCCGGCAGGTCGAGGGATAGAATCCCAGGTAGGGCGGCTGTATTTTCGATGGAGGCGAAAGTGTTTGAGGCCCATGTACTTAGCTTTGGTGTACATTAAAGAACCCCAAGTAGTCAAAATTTTCGAAACCCTCTACAACAGCATCTCTCCTAATCATGTCGTGGTTTTGGGACGTTAAACCGCAAATAATATAGTAGTTATAATAATACATAACAAAAACCAAGGAGTAATAAAAAGTGGTTTACCGTAACTTAATGAAAACAGCATGTTTTGTCATTGTGTATCACTCGTTATAGTATTTTTACATTGCATGTGCAGTGGTTAAGGATGATCAATACTGCAAAATCTTTTGTGTTTCCTTAGCTTTTACCCTCTTGATTCTTATCCTTGGTTGCGCCATTCTCATTTCAGCCACACAACTGTAATCATCATCGGCCTTACTCGCGCGTTTTGTTGTCTATGATTAAAAAAACTAGGTCTATCTAGCACGATTTGGTCGTGGATAAGTTACGGGAAAACGTGGGGGAACAGTACAGCGTGCATGCAAGCTATTAAAAGAATTAACAAGAAAATAATGCCTTTCTGTTATGTGCTGCGATTGCTCTTCTCTTGGGAAATGTGTTGCTTCCTCTGAAGACCTCCTGACGGTGCGCAAAATAAAGGGACACGTTGTTTTCACAGCACATTTGTTAGGCGCCCGTTTCGGCATGTTGCGAAATCGGCGTCTTCGTAACCGGCAGAGCGAACGAGGACGAAAGAGAGCGTATGCGGAGTGCAGCGAAGAAATAATAATAATAATAATAATAATAATAATAATAATAATAATAATAATAATGGTGATGACGACGACGACGACGATGATGATGATGATGATGATATAATTTGCTATCTTTTTAAGTGCAACAACCCCTCTATGATAACGAGGCACTACGTAGTGGATGTATACCTGTGGTTCTTGTGGTTTTTCCAGCTTACATTGACTATGACACAGCTATAATCAACGTGACAGGCTACCGAAGGCCGTAGACCTCTGACAGGGCACTGTTGAAGGACAGGGGTGCTGGCTTCTGCAGTGGGACGCTATCTTCATTTGCCCACGTGACTCGTGAGCTGTGGTTCGGGCTTCGCGCGAGATCTCGGAGCCGTCCTTGCGTCAAGGTGGACACCTCGCGCAACGGCGCTTCAACACCACCAGGTCATAAATCTTTCTCTCAGTACAGCACCAACGCTCGCCGTCATTAGCTGCGTCAGCCGTCGTGGCCTGATTGATTGTACTCGCTAATGGTTTTTGCTGCGTTCTGTATGCGGAGTCTCGAGACCAGTGACGTGGCACGCGAGTTATTCTTAGCTGCTTGCTTTTTTCTCTACGTGCTCCTTCTTTTGCAGCTTCTGTTTCTGAGACTTTGTTGGCCGGCTCGTGCGATCCATTAATATAAATTATAACTGCACAGCGCGTAAATGAACCTTAAGCGAACATAAATTTACTGTCGATGTGGTTTGATCGTTTGTGCTAATGCGTTTTATATATCCTCACTTTTAAAGGTATGCACCTTTCGTACACACAAAATATATAGCTTCGTCAACTATCATTAGTGGCTTTTGTACGTCCATTCAGTATGACCTTTGTGGTGCTCTTTCAACACTTAGTCGAAGAAGGGAGAAATATTTTGACAGAGGCCGTCTGCTTTCGTCCACAGCCGCATTATGAACGAGTCGACATCTAATTCATATTATTTAATTTTGTAAGGTGCTTTTCCTGCGTCGTCCTTAATGGCTGCATCAGCATAGCCAAAAAAAAAAAGGGGGGGGGGGTGGAGCAGGTGTTATGTGAGAAGAAAATATGTATACCTAAGTCAGTAACACCAAGTCCAAAACAGCGGGAGCACTGCGCTCATATTTCGACATTAATAAATTCAGCTGCGCTGAAACCCGAGCCCACATATCACCACGTGATGTGGTGATGACGGAGGTTGCAGCGAGATTGGAAAATGCGTAACTCTTCATTTGGGCAAACTTGTTCTCGATAAGCTAAAGTCCAAATGCAAGCAATTCACGCTTTAGACTGATAGCGACGTCGAGTAATCTCATCAGGTGTGAAGCCCGTCGGCATTTCCTAACTGCGGCACCGAAGGTTTCAGCGTTATCGTTGGTCGCCGGGTCAATTCTGCAGAATAAACTATACTGTTCGCGTTGCACACTCTAAGTCACCAAAAGACCCCCAAATAATTGGTAATGTTCCCATACATTCGAGGGCAATTTGCGCAAGGCAGTGGTTACACGTTTAACGGACACGTTACATAAAATACAAAAAAAAAATTTCGCAGATCCCACGTACCTGGGAATCGACGTTATGAGAAGCATGCGGAGGGAATGTGACCGTATTGCAATTCTTGTTATTGAGCGACACGTCATGAAATGAATATATGTACAAATTTTTAACGCACAGGCTTGTTTTGAAGAGTTGCATATGTTCATATAGCCAGTTATTTGCACTTGCGCAACGATGTCAACTGAAATATGCGTCTTAACAACACCTGAAGCTGATATGAAGTGCTGATGCTGGCCCTAGGCAATGCTACATAAATCACTGCTACAGCGCATGACACGTAACCACAATCGAGGTTAACGCAACGTAATGGCTGTATCAAAGGAACACATATGTAATGTTTATAAAATTGGGTAGGCAGCACTGCAACCACTATTGACGTTCACGAAGATTAGCATCTGTTTGAAAAGTAGTTCCGAGACCTGGCGTAGCTCTGTGGTAGAATGCTTGACTGCCACGCAGAATGCTTGGGTTCGATTGCTTCCGGGACCCTAACATTTATTATTTGCATTCGCAGGGGGGTCAAAAGTGCCTATGTCAGGTTTTTCTTAGCACTGCCATTTATTCTATTCCTTCGTTGCAATGGTTCGACGCTAGCGATGTCGGCTGTTGCTTAACACTCACGCATTGAAAATTGCCATGTGTATTCTCGTCGTATCTCGGTAGATACTAAGTGTCAATCACCTGTGGCACATAACCGCATACTAGTGGCACACACCCGCCCGTGAGTATGTGCCAGTGTCTGGCGGGAAGTGTTTGACGACGTACGCAACGGGATTGTGACATTATTCATGTCTTGACCAGCACGTCATAGTTGTCAAACCATCTTACCCTCCCATGCTAATTTTGGTTGGCGCCAAGTTAAGGGGGTGACCACGAGAGCATTTAAACGTAAGCGGCTAGATAGATAGATAGATAGATAGATAGATAGATAGATAGATAGATAGATAGATAGATAGATAGATAGATAGATAGATAGATAGATAGATAGATAGATAGATAGATAGATAGATAGATAGATAGATAGATAGATAGATAGATAGATAGATAGATAGATAGATAGATAGATAGATAGATAGATAGATAGGTAGGTAGATAGGTAGGTAGGTAGGTAGGCAGGTAGGTACGCGGAAGTTCCCTAAGAAATGCCTCGCATTTAAAAATCGCGCGTGACATACCATCGATATAAAGCACTTCTACGCGTACGACTGTAATGGGAAGTTATTCTTTTGGTGCCTGGCTGTGCGTGAGGGATCAGTCGCGTGTTTATACGGGTTAAATGTATGTGCAGTTGAAACAAATCGTTGATGTGCTGACTAATAAATTAGAAAAAATTTGAATCTTACCAAAGTGTACTGCATGCAGAGTTGACTTTACCCGTGTTTTATTCATTTTTTTCTCTCCACGAGCCGCCTTTAACACATTAATGGCGCCTTCGACTGGTCGAGTGCACCAGAGTGCTGTGGCGCCGCTCGTCACGTTCGGCTTCTCGAAATCGAGTGCTCTGGGGCGCTCTCACTTTGGCCTCAAAGTGCGGCCACCATATGCCCACGTGACCCACAGACCTCTTTTGTTTGCTACAGAATGCGTGGTGACGCGTTTCCTCTTCCAGTGTTCGATTGCCCCGGCGAGCGACTGCGAAATCGGGTTCCACGTCGATAAGTCGGAACATTCAGCCAAGTGTACCGCCAGTCTGCAAGTTTTTTTTTTTAATGAACGCGCTAGTTTGTTAAGGTAGAGAGTACTAGTTCCTGACTTATCATTATAACGTGTACGGTAAAGTACCCGCTTTGTTCCTGTCAAGAGTGCGCTACTTCACCATACGGTATATTGATCACTAGTTCGTTATTGTATGACGCGGACACTATCGTCGCGTGACGATAGTTATAGCGCGAGAACAAAACGACGACACGGAAACAAGAAGGACACGAAAGACATAAAAGACACACGTGTCCTTCTTGTCTCTGTGTCGTCGTTTTGTTCTCGCGCTATAACTATCGTCATGCCATAACAACTAGCCCAAGCTGACACACTATCGTCGCATTCATTGTCTGTAAAGAGCAGAGTTCACGTTGCTCACTAGAGCTCGATTATTTGTTAATCAACAAAGCATAAGATATTGCGAAGGCGAAGACAGGGTTTGGCATTATCCAACTTGCATCATAGCAAGCCCTTGTTAACTTTGGACTAGTCCCATCACACATGTGCCAGGAGGGTGTGCGCGCGTGTGCGTGCGTGTGCGTGCGTGTGCGTGCGTGTGCGTGCGTGTGTGTGCGTGTGCGTGCGTGTGTGTGCGTGTGCGTGTGTCCGCGCGCGCGCAGAGCCGACTCTCTTTGTCTGCGTGCGCAAGGAACGAAAGGGCGATGACCGAGGACAATAGCGTTGGAATGTCCGGGGTGCGTCGTAGACATAGCTATATTCCTTAATTTTGCGCTTGGCCCTAAAGGCGTCGCTGCCGCATCGACTTTGCCTCGCCGGGCGCCGGGTTGTCTGGAGCGCGCCTGTGGCTGGTTCTCTCCGCCGAAAGCGGTGGAGGCGTTGAATGTGTCCGTTTGGGGACGTCAAACGAGACATGTTGCAGGAAAGCCGAGGCTGGAAATCTTGAGAGCTGCAGGAAGTATACGTTTAATTAAAACGGCGTGGCTGATCGAAGTGTCGATCATCCAGATGTGCTTCTTCCCGTTGCCAGGGACCAACTTGTGCTTTGATTGAAGCTAGCAGGCGAGCACTTGCGGTTCTTTCCGAAATTTAAGGCAGCGTGGAGCGTTCGATTTCTCGTGCGGACTTTCAAGGCGAATTTGGCCGAATATCGGAGAGATATACAAGACAGCGGCGAGAGTGAGGAAGGGGGAGGGGGTGCAAAAACTTTGCACGCGTATAGCAGATCGTATTCTGCGCCCGGTTGTGTGCTTTTAGAAACTTAAGCTTCACCTTACTGACACTATATAGGCTGGCTTGCAATAGTCCATGCCTGTGCACTTAGATTTAGGTGCACGTAAAGAACACCACGTAGTCGGAATTTCCAGGGTTCTTCACTACAGCCTCTTTCATAATGACACGGTGATTTTGGGACGTTAAACGCCAGCAAAACTTATAATATTATCTCCTGCAAGATAGTGTTTGAACTTTCTAACGTACAGTTCTCTTTGTGACTGAATGTTTCCTCTTAGACATCTTGGCGACAATAATGCGGTTCTGTTCTCTTATGAGCGCACATTTAGTCTAATCTTCCGGCAACTACTCAAACAGTCGGTCTCTGGTAATATTGCGTTACACGTGGCGCCATTGTCCACCCTGTAAAAAAACTATTCACCAACATTAAATGCAAGAAATTTACAACTCATGACTGCAGGCTCCCTTTGGTTCTGTAACCTAACGCGAAGTGCAACATTTAAGGAAGCGCTTGACATTTTTCGTGGAGATGGAGCTTTGATTAATGGCCGAGTGGACTACGTTCATGAGGACAATGTTGTTTTTGCGCGCGCGCATTGTTCGAGGAGGCGAGGCTGTCTGGTTTTAGTCAGCATTTTTTTAGTTTAAGTTTATCCTGCCTTCTGCTCTGTTCTCTTATCCCCATCTCATTTCGAGTTCTCATGGTAAGGACAAACCAACTAGACCCCTCCAACACTAACTTTTAGAAAGATGTTTTGTTTTTATGTGCTGCTGGTGCATCCTACAGTGTATTGTAGATAGACGCAAAAAGTATTCGAGCTGTGTCGGAAGAGTTTAATGATGCCCCGTTGTTCCACTTGGTTACGCACCAACCAGTCGGGTAATATAGTCTCCTGCAAAAGTACACAAAGAATCGGCAGCTCCGAAACGTCATCACGTGGCCTACAATGGAGGCTACCAAAAACGAGAAAGCGGTGCGGGAGTGCCGATCACTTCCACTCTTGCAGCGCTGCCCGGGCAAAGGCGTATCATTTTATCTCCTGTCTGGTTGTAAAAGCTCAGGCTAGTAGACCTACGCAGCTCATAAAAGCGAAACCCAAGCGCACCAAGGACCCTGTGAGCCCAGCCGGCTCATATGCATAGCCGCTTCGATTCCGAACGATTTCATGGCGAGCAAGTATTTAGACTGGGAGATGAAAAAATACAGACGAACGTCTATCATCAGCTCGAGAATTACGATGCGTAGCATCGCCGTCCAGTCGGAAACGGTGCTCCGAGTGGCCGCTTTCTTTCGCCAGTATACCTGTCATTTAAGCTGCAGCAAAATTTATAACCACACTCATGTTGACGCTATTGCTTACGTTCGAGTCTAGAATATCAGTAACGATAAAAACAATCATTCGCTTTATGATTTTTGTAATTCAAGGTGTTAAACTTATTGACCTGTTAGTGAGAAATTATCTGGAGTGGCAAAGGAAATGCTCATGCTTGAAACCGTCCTCACGGCTTAAATCAACACCAAATGGTTGTAATGTAGCGGTTTCGGTTATTTCGGTAGGATCTTCTGCTGCACCACGCGGTGCGTGGACAAGCAAGAAGAACGCACGAGCACGCGTACGGAGCGCGCCATCACGGCATAAGTGCGAGAAAGGACGTGGAATGTTCGATACGAGAAACCGTGTTACGTCTCGAAAATTGTCTGTCCCTGACGGACTGTGCCACCTTGGTGGGTCTGCGATTACACTTCTCGGGCGTTGACCCGAAAAACAATAGTTGGACACTGGCTATGGCAGTCGCATTTCGATCGAAGCTAAGTGGTTGTGATCCGCCAACTGTGCAATGTGACTGCACGTTACAGAACTCGGGTAGCATAAATGGTCCGCAGCACTCCACTACACTGTATTTGATAACATACATTGCTTTGAGACGTTGTAAGTCCACGAACCACGCCAATAACAGGGGAGCCCGATTCTGCCGGAGAAAAGGCTCCAACTGTTACATTCTATGCCAAAAGCTGGCAGCCGGACATTGTCTTGGATGGGCCGCGGACAGCTTGAAAAAGTAGGTGCTGTTTGAGAGCTCAACAGGTGTGGCTTGTGAAGGAAATGTACTAACACTTTGGTTTCGTTTAATGAGGCCTATCATCGATCTCTTCTGGCTCGCCTTTGTCTTGGGCAGAGCACGTATGAGCTCACGAGCATCATCAGCACATTAATTCATATGTGTGGTTTAGCATCCTAAAACCACCATATGGTTGTGAGAAACGATGGAGGGCTTCGGAAATTCGGACCATCTGGGGTGCTTTAACGTGCACCCAAATCTGAGCACACGGGCCTGCAGCAATTCCGCCTCCATCGGAAATGCAGCCGCCCAGCCGGGATTCAATCCCGCGACCTGCAGGTCAGCAGCCGAGTACTTTAGCTACTGGACCATTGTGGCGGGGTCTTCAACAGTACGGTGCATGCGGATACCTCGAGGTGGTGGCTGGCAACGTGCCTACACCGGAACGTGGTGAACAGGCGTCTTGGGAGAGGAACCTGAGTAATCATCCGACTTCCTCTACCCAATATACAGGTGGAGACACGTTGTGCCAACGTTGAATGCAAAGGTGCTTCAGACAGGCTGGCCGACCTATCTCTGTCAAATGCGTCTTTTCATTAGATGTGGGAAGACGCTACTATAGGCGCACTAACGAAAATAATACGTAAGCCACCCTATCATGAGGCCGTTTCGTTGGTTGCGGTATTTTTGGGACGCATAGCGGGTAGTGATAATGGTACGTTGTATACGCACATTTTTCCTGGTCACGTTCACTTTCAGAGGGATCTCCTCTATTTGATTAATGCCAGTAAGATGTGCCCGATCCAGGCTTCACCGTCCTCTCTTCTAGTTTTTTTCTGCTGTCGCCCATCGCTATAGCCTTCGCGTTTTCTCTGCGGTCATGGAGAGAGAACCCCTCATGCAGTGCCTCACAACAGAAATCATTTGAAGCAATTTTTTTCTTCGGTTGTGTACAGATCCGTGGGGTGGCGTCTTGCATTGCTCATGTTCATAACATTGCAGGTCTGGCTGACTCTGTAAAACATACGACGTTTTGCGATAACGGGTCGCCATTGGTGGCGCCATTTGGGCAACCAATGGGGAATCATTACTGCAACGCTACTGCATGCGCTGCGCTGTGATGCGGCGGCGGCATTGGTTCGAGCCGCAGAGAAGGAGCCCGAAGGAAGAAATCTGACAGACGTATGATATTGGAGTTGGGAACACGTCTATCGCATCTGCGGGGGAAAAGCGCTCGGAAGCACGTATGACGCAAGCAGCGCTACCCATCACGTAGCGTTGCATCACGACCACTTCAACTAAAGCGGACCGACTGCTCTCATTGAGAAGCGCGCATTTGCACTGGCATTAAAAGAAATAAAGGAGGCGTTGGCTTTATAATGCGAAATATGTGTTTGCTCTTACAGGATCTTCTTAAAGGCACTTTTTTTTCTTTTTTCACTGAGGGCTGTGGCGTCATCATAGAAGTCATGATAACGTCAGAGTTTCCTTCGCTACGTTTGCGCTAGTAGACTACTGGCTGCCTGCCCGAAAACAATGTAGCAATCTTCAGAATCGATCAATTTCACTGTTTCACGGCTTGCGCAGCTTAGTGAAAGCTTTGGCCTATTCGTTTAACCAAAAATCTGAAAGCCGCCACGATACGGGATGTCACAAAAAATATCTGACTCGCACAAGGCTCGAAAAATAGAACATGAAGCAAAAAATAGTATAATAAAATTTCAAAGATAACTTAGAAGCATACTTATCGTTCGCGTGAGAAAGTTGCGAAAATTGAGGCCATCCCAAAGGAAAGAAGCTTCGACTGGTTGCGCCAATGTATACACTTTAGAAGCGCATGTGACTACAAAGGGTAGCGCGTATACATGTACACTGTCATCCTTTATGAAAGGGAACACGCGAACACGTGGCCTGCGCTTTGCGGCGGCTGCCTACAGCACAATCAACCGATAGTAAAAGAAAACACGTTCGCTTTCAGCGTCATCTGTTGCAAAAAAATAATAAAAATTTACGTCATTGCGGTTAGACAAGTGCTGCTAGATTGCACTCTCTCTCTCTCTGCTCACTCCACGCGTAGTTCACTGCCAACATATCAAACGTTGTGCGCGACTACGGCGCAAGCTGCAGTAATCACCCGGTATCGCTCACCGCGTACGCGGGAAAGGAACGTAATCTAGCAGCGTTTGTCTACCGGTCATAACTCGTTATCATGCTTGGCAATAGATAACGCCAAAAGCGAACGTGCTTTCTTCACTTGTCGGTTGATGGTGCTGTAGGCAGCCGCCACAGAGCACAGGCCACGCGTTCGCGTGTTCCCTTTCATAAAGGACGACAGTGTACGGCGCTTAAGACAGTCAAGCGCAGCGACACGCAAATTCAGTTCGATACACATAAGCCGAGCAGCTGGCCCGTTTGGAATGCCAACGGCGCCGGAAGGCTAATTCAGAGCCCGCGAAGCGACAGCCTTGGAGCGCCGACTATTAGACGCACTGCGCTTGGAACGGCAACGGTGGAAAAACAGTACAAAGTAGACCATAGAAGAGGGAATAGATCATCGTAACACAATTCTGATACTTACAAGAAAAGAACAACGAGATAAACATGTCACAATCACCCGAAAAAAGTAACAGGAACAAATAGTAACTACCATACAAACACAGCGAAGACACGCGCGAATCAAAAGTTCTGTCGTTTGCGGGCAGCTTTTACTTGGTGTGGAAGTGACTCAATTTTTTTTCGTATAACGTTACAATTCGTTGCATTGCATTCATGGCTTCACCTTTGCAGCAGAACTGTTTTCTCCTTCCCGTCTTTATTATGCAGCGTGGGCATCGCTCGACATTTATAGCAACCCAATTAACTGCTTCTTTTGTGCTCATTTCTTTCTATCATGCGCAGAGAATCAAACAAAAGTTTTATCCACTCTCCCCAGACGAAGGACTATTATCGTCTTTCGACGACATTTGCAGTGAGACATGCAGATACGGGGTCAATTTTTTACCTGTTTTATTTTTGTTTAAGTATATAATAATTATTACTCAAAAAGAAATGCACATATTTCAAAAACATAACTGCCCAGCCCGAAAGCTTCTCACAGAAGGGCGAATGAAAGCGTTTTGGGCACGCATCAAACATTTGTCTTCTCTCGATTGCTATAAACGGCTCCTGCATAGTCCAGTGTACCGTCTGTTTGTCGATCCCGCCCCGGATATTGTGCTGATTCGGTGTCAACGAATCATGCGTGCCATTATTTTTCGTTCGTTCAACAACCCGGCCCTCTCGAATACGTGACCCAAAGACGATGCCGTACATAGAGAAAGTCCATCGGCTCTGCAATTTTCACCAGCGGCTCGTTATAAAACAGAAAAGGTAATCGGAAGAAAATGGTCATCGCTCATGCACGCCTTCAACGGCTTCTATATACAGGCAGTGCAGGCACACCCGCTTCATCACTCACGTATGGCCACGCACGGAGAGCTCGTCTGGCACGTGTGCCTACGTGAGCCCATCTATGCGCGCAAGAGCACTGAAGCTGCTCGCATACGTAAACCTTAAGCGTTTTTTCTACGTTGCTCTTTTTCTTTTTGCAAATTATGCGTCTATTTTGAAAGCTTCCTCGTTTTCGCAAGGTTGCAACGGGAAGCCGTATGGTCGTATGCCACTCCGCGGTTATTTGTCTCAACAAATGCATTGTTATTGCTCGGCATTTTCTGACTAACCGAAATGACGAAGACAGTCAAATAATACACATAAAAAGAGCAGAGAATGAAAGCAAGAGACAGTCCACGTGCCCAAAGTGTAAAACTGAAGGTTTTTTTTTTTACATTCAAGTGCTCCCTTGTGTGACATACCATTCTTTTAGTGGCACTGCCACTGACTCTTTACTATCTTACAGGCAACTCTAAAAATCGCCAGAGCGAGTTGCCCGAAAATATTGATAAACTATGAAAAATATATATAAAACTAATAGAAGGGGTCAAGCTGAAGCTTGTGTATGGCCGCTTATAATTGCGTTTTGCCATACGCTGGAATGAAGTGGAAAGTGAGAACTGTGTAGAACCGTGTTCACTGTATATATATTCAATGAATAGGTTGTTGAGTAAGTCGCAAATAACGGTGATAGTAGTCCGGTTTATTTGACAAGGGTCAGGAGCGGTGCTACATGGCACAACCACAGTTCTTGTTGATTGGCCTTTCATATACGCTGTGTTGTCACCGATAACAGTACCGGTCATTACATCTAGTCTGTTTTTTTTCTTTATACTTCGTGCAAATGAGCTCTCCGCGGCCAACGCAAATGAATTGGCTTTATTAGTGCGGAAATCGGCTTTGGCATTGCATGGAAAGAGTGACATGACCGTACTGAGTTACTTCCATTGCGATAAGAGACAAAAGTGCACTCGTTCTTGGGAAACTAGAGTGATCACCGCACGCATATCTGCTCTAAGTACTCTGGGCCTGAGGAGAGCCGGAGCCCGTCGAGAGAACATGGAAACATCCACAAGAAACACGCCTTCACAACTCAAAGTCCACAATAGCTACAACATTCGCAGTTAAAGAGAGTGTCAGCCCGTGCGTATACACGTTCCCTAGCGAATGGTAGGTTCTACTCCCAACCTGACTCTCAAGCCAGATGCCTCGTAGTGCATGCAACATAAAATAAAACGTGAAACATATTATGCTATAGAATGCACAAGCCCTATTCGCTGAAAGATCGTGTCGTCTCGCTTAAATCGCTTAAGTAACAACGTCGAGAATGTTTTGAGAATGGGGAGAACGTATGAACGAGCTTAAGCTGCACTTGCAAAGAGAAGGTTGAGCGATGTGCCTCACGGGCCGCGCGCTTCTGTCCTCGCAGCATCGACAAACAACGGAGGCAGCCTTTCGTTGCATTGAGATTAATTTACCTGGTGCCCCGCCTTATTATTTATTTACGCCCCTCTACTGCGAGGCCTCCGGTACAGGAAACGACAGTCCCGAAGACGGACGATGTGTTGCCTCTGGTTGAGAAGAGTCAATTACTTGCCACTTCAGCAGTATTTTCTTCTCAGACGGTGTTATGGTTTAGGAAGGCGAGTGATGAGCAGGCCAGCTGCAATTTGAACAGGATAGATGTGACAGCCCAGTGAAGTTGCAGTTGCAGACTTAGTTTCCAACGCCGCCTTCACCGGGTCACCTTCGCTAAAGGCTAATGACGCCTTCAATGCTGCTCGTCAATAGACTTCTTGAAGGACATAACAGGACGCAGTGTTACGTTGTTGTTTTTTCTCAGACCCAAATTTTGGCATTTGAGTATCCCAAGAAAGACCTTCAAAAACTTGGTTGATTGATATGTGGGGTTTAACGTCCCAAAACCACCATATGAATATGAGAGACGCCGTAGTGGAGGGCTCCCGAAATTTCGACCACCTGGGGGACCTTCGAAAACTTACCTGCCCGTTTACGAGGGAACGCCGCTGTCGTCTGCTAAGGGACGCTGCATGCTCGGAAGAGCGAGCGGGCGTGTTTCTGGGCAACCACTGACTTTTTCTCCGACAGTGGTTGCAATTCTGCCACCAGCGTGCTATTCTAGTGAAGCTATCTGAACGCCTGCAGACGCCAGGTTGGATGGTAGTTTCACCGCATAAATATTACTTACTGCGCAATATGTGATAACATATGAACGATGTGGGTGAACGAGCTGTAGCATAAACGTATGGCGCCTCGGCAGCTTGAGCATGCAAATTTTGTTAATTATCCAAGAATATTTTTCCACTGCTTCAATGAATATTGTGGTTAGTCTGATGGGATTCTGGATCATTGAAATAAATCGACAAAATAGTGCTCGACAGAGAAAAAATCGTCAGATCCCACGTACAGTGAGAATCGATGATATGCGAAGCACAAATGAGAAATGTTGATATTTCACTTTAAAATTAGACCAACGTTACGAGGTGGAGGTAAATGATGCTGTACATGGCTTCCGTGTCATGATTCCGTGTCGTGAGAATGTTTGGATGTGTCGTTTACCTTTGTCATCCATTCACGTCACGTGTGAACAAATTTAGTACATTTGGAGCTAGCGAAATGGCCGGTAGCAAGCTATAAGCGTGGTATGTTGTCATGTTCTTACATAACACGCCAGTCAGGATTATCATGTTTCCACCAGTCATATCTTTCATCATCCATTGACGTCACGTAACACCAATGGATGGATGGAAAAACTTTATTTCGTCAGAAAGCAACTGAGGATGATTCCGTGTTAGATGGCCATCAACCCAAGGTTGGCGGCGACCTGTGTGGCCCACTCCACGACCCTTAACTGGACGACTGGGTCTGAGCTGGTCAACACGGCCTCCCAGTGCTCAAGAGAGGGATCACGCATAATATCCACCGGCGGCGGCACTATGCTACATTCCCAAAGTATGTGATTATATGTTGCCACAGCCTGACACCATTTGCATTGCGGCTTAATCTCCTCCGGGTACATTTAGTTCAACACGTAAGGGTTGGGAAAAGATCGCGTCTGCAGTTTTCTCCAGACGCATTCCTGCGCCTTAGTCAACCGCTTGTGCGGGGGCGGATAAAGCCTCCGCTCTAGTTTATAATGATTCGTTATGTCATGAAAGGACACCAGCCCATCTCTCGCGGACCTCCCCGGAACTGGCGGCTCACCTACCCGGCTGACGAAACCTCGAGCATTCAGGTGAGCCGCCTCGTTCCCAGGGTTCCCAGAGTGTGCTGGTACCCAGACAATTTCTATTTCTCTCATTTCTCGTCCCGTGGCCCTATGCAGAAATCGTGCAGCGGTCGCCGATATTCTGCCCCTCGCCAGATTTCGGATGGCTGTCTTTGAATCACTGAAAATCAAATTGGACTGCGAATTAGTTATAGCTAGCGCTATTGCCGCTTTCTCTGCAGTTTCCGAGGAGCGGGTTTTGACCGATCCAGAAGCGATCAAGCGCCCCCGCCTGTCCACCACCACAATCACAAAAGCGTCTTTGTCCTTATATTCCGCAACATCTGTATAGACTGCCGCTTTGTACTCGCCGTACTCAACGTGTTAAGCTCTGGCTCTTGCCTGCCTGCGCTGCGTATGGTGAATCGGATGCATATTTTTGGGCAAAGGTTTTGTGTACAGGGCCTTATGTAACTCTCGCCGCACCTGAATTTTAGTGTCCCCAGTGGGAGCCTCTGCTCCAATGCCAATCCTTTCCAATATAATCCTGCCCGCTTTGGTTGTCGAAAGCCTAGCGTGCTGCATCACCAGATGCGCCTCCCATAATTCATCCAGGGTGTTGTGTACCCCTAGTTTTAATAGCCTTTCTGTAGGCGCGTTGTTAGGCAACCCAAGCGCTGCCTTGTAAGCTTGCCGGATCATAGCCTCGACCTTACCTTTTTCTGCGGCATCCAACTTCATATAAGGTGTCGCGTAAGTAATCCTGCTGAGTACAAACGCCTGTACTAGCTTACAGAGTTCTTTTTCTTTAACCCCGCTCTTACAGTTAGCGATTCTTCTGATTAGCCTGACAGTAGCATTGACCGTGGTCTTAAGTTTTTCAAGGGCCATCCTATTCTTCCTGTTAGTTTGCAGATATAGGCCAAGAATTCTAATCGTTTGAGCTTCAGCTACCGGCCTACCCCCTACCTTTGCCTCTAACGGCGGTGGCGGAATATAGTGTCTTGCATGTAGCCCTCTGGGTTTGTCCCGAACCACAAAGAGCTCGGACTTTGGCTGAGAGCATGAAAGTCCCGCCTCCCCTGCCAACTCTTCGACAATAATAACTGCCTGTTGCAGTGTTTCTTCCAGATGCGCGTCACTACCCCTGGTTACCCATAGAGTAATATCATCTGCATAAAATGTGTGTTTGAGTCCCGGTATCTCCTCCAGCCTCGGCGGTATTTTAATTAAGGCGATGTTAAACAGGAACGGTGACAAAACTGAACCCTGCGGCGTCCCTTTGCCTCCCAACGCGAATGAGTCCGATTTGATATCTCTTATTGAAATTTCTGCGGTTCGGCCCTCCAAGAATGATCTGATGTAGCGAAATGTCCTGACCCCTGGGCCAATTTCTGATAGGTTATTCAATATTGCCTCATGCGAAACATTGTCGAAAGCTTTATTCAGGTCAAGCCCCAATACAGTTTTGGTGCCCGTGCCATGCCCGGGATTGACTACATCATGTTTTAACTGTATCATGACATCCTGTGTGGACAAATTGGCCCTGAAACCTATCATAGTTGGGGGAAAGATGGCCTTGTCCTCTGCATAATTCTGAAGCCTGTTGAGAACC
The DNA here is from genome assembly GCF_043290135.1 of Rhipicephalus microplus. Classification (NCBI taxonomy): domain Eukaryota; kingdom Metazoa; phylum Arthropoda; class Arachnida; order Ixodida; family Ixodidae; genus Rhipicephalus; species Rhipicephalus microplus. The sequence goes on along the minus strand of NC_134700.1, from coordinate 244,004,518 downwards.
ACGTGCTCCATCGATTTGCCCACGCATCATGTCAGCGATATGGGGCGCAGGTTTTCCAAGCAGAGTTTCTTGCCTGGCTTCGGAATAAATATAATCCTAGCATGCTTTCATTGTGCTGGGATCTCCCCGGCCACCCAATACTCATTTATCAAGTCAGTGATCGCCCCGACCGATTTGAAGTCTAGGTTTCTCAGCATTTTATTAGTAACTCCATCCGGACCTGCGGCAGACGTAGTACGCAGCTGCCCCATGGCAAACTCCACCTCCGCAATTGTGAACTCTTCATCTAGGTCTGAGTTTTCCAGCCCCGAGTAGTGTGGTAAGCAACCGTCTACTCCATCAGTTATGTACCGATTCCGGAGTTCCTGTATAAACTCTCCAATTGTGCCTTCATATTGATGCATTAACCGAGTCATTTGCCCCCGTTGCGCCGATTTTGTTGCTGCCGGATCCAAAAGATGCCTTAACAGCTGCCATGTCTTTTTGCATCTAAACTGTCCATTCATGCGATCACAAATCTGGCCCCACTGCTTGGCTTGCAACTCAATTGTATAATTTTCGATTTTACGTTCTAACTTGGCAGTCCTTCTGCGAAGGGCGCCATTATGTTTTTGCTTCTTCCACCTTCTCAAGAGACTCGCGTGCGCTTCCCACATGTGTAATAGTCTCGAGTCAGCGGTAAACTCCTCCTGCTCGACTGGCACTTCTACCGTGGTATTACTTACATCCTCCTTGAGCGCCTGTACCCATGCATCCAGGTCATTAATTTTCCCGTTTACAGTGTCTGCTCTGTTTTTCCTAAATCTGTCCCAATCTGTAATTCTATGCCCCCTCACTTTGTCTTTATGCTTCGCAGCGCTAAAAGTCGTGGAAAGGATATAGTGATCACTTCCTAGCGCTTGTCCCGTGTTAATCCACTTTGCATTACTGATGCCTCTAAAAAACGTAAGGTCTGGGGAGGTATCCATGCTTATGCTGTTGCCTATCCTCGTATGATCTTGTGGATTGTTTAACAGCGTCCATCGCAGATCCCGGGCAACTTGCCAAAGCCGATTGCCCTTTGGGCTGGCTCGAATATAACCCCACTCCGGGTGAGGCGCATTGAAATCTCCTACCACTATAAGCGGAGCGCGAGCTGCTAACCGTTGAGTTTGAATCAGGAGTTGTGGCAAGCCCAATCCTTTATCTTTTGGAGAACTATACACATTAAGTAAAAACAGACTCTTCTCATACTTTCGTTTAGGCAAAATCTCAAGCAAGACATAGTCTTCCCTGCTGCTATCTACGGAATGCTGAATGGCAGTGATGTTGCGATGGACTAGCACGGCTGTGAAGACGCGTGATACGCCCCTTGAATCAGTTCCTGGCGCTGTAAATGCCTTAAATCCAGGTAATTTTACGGAACCACTAGCCTCCTGTAAGGCTATTATGTCTGGTTTACTGTCAAGATTTTGTACGTGCAACTGCAGGTTACCCCGCTTTTGACGAAAGCCCCTGCAGTTCCACTGCCAAATCTCAATTTGCTGGCGAGGCGCCATGATGAGGCACCAGGTTGACTAATGGCACTTGGCCACCCACGGGAGGCAGTCTTGCCTCCAATAGAGTATGAAGCTGTTGAAACATGCCCATGACCTGGGTTTGGGAATCCTTAAATTCAGTGGAGAGCATGCCGAGACGCTCCTCTATTGTGTCTAATCTGGCTTCGATCTTTTCGACTCGAGCCTCCAACCTATCCTGTCTTTTCCCTTGTTTGCCTACTTTATCCGCAAGTGTTGTTACATCCGACTTGAGACTAATGACCTTAAAAACAGGCTGTGGCATGTCTACTGGTGACGTTTCGGCTAATCGTTTTGCGTTAGCTACCTCATCCCCCGGCAGTGGTCTCTTCACTGTCCCCCGATTCTCCACTTCCATAGCTGCACTCTCCTGTACGCGAGCAGACGCCTCTTGCGTCGCTTTCTGTAGGCCTTGCACTGCTGGTGCCTGTGTCCCCTGCCGTTGGTCGTTTCTAAGTGCGCGTTCCATCTCTGCAATTCTGTTTTCCATTCTTTTAATCAAGTCTCCCTGTCGCTGAACCAGCGCTGCTAACTCCCTCTCTCGAGCGGTTTCGTTCTGGGAGGCCGTGCTTGACAAGCTCACCTTTTTGTTGGTGTCGCGTGCGCAGCTGTTGGTACTGGATGCTCGTCCACCATCTTGGCCGCCCCCGCGCCCTGGCAATGGCGGGAAGGAACTCGACCGGTCCCTGCTTTTGCTTCTGCCTTCTTTACCCCTCGGTGACCGCTCCGTGGCCCTCGAGGAACGATTATCGTTGCCAGCTTCGCTCTCTCTTTTGATGCTCTGCTGCCGGCCTGTCGGTGGCTTCCGAGCCAGGCGAAACTTGCAGTTCCGGCTCCCTGTGTGATGCGCACCATGGCACACGATGCAGACCGGCGTGCACGTAGGTGGCTCTCCTTCTGGCGGGGCAGGATGGTCCTTCCCGCAACGGTGACATAGGCTGCTCTTCGGACGATAGCAAACGTCCGCTCGATGTCCAACTCGTCTGCAGTTGTAGCAGGTTTCGACTAAATTTCTGTACGGGATCACAGCATACAGACAGTTCCAGTAAGTAATCTGCCGGGGTATGCATTTTCCCCCGAACGTAATCTGAATCGCCTTTGATTTTCCCAGAGGTCTCGCGTCCAGAATGTCTATGCCTTCATTCTTCTTCAGAAATCCCACCCGAACTTCTTCCACTGGGCATCCATCATAAGCATTATAAATCACTCCCCGCACGGAGTTCTCCAACGGCGCCACGAACGCCGAAACCGGCAGGTCACGATCACCCAGCTTGAGCGTCTTCACAGTCGCATATGCCCCACTGCGATTTATGCACGGTGTGCTCACCGTCAACGTGTTGTTTGTGCCATTAACCCGCACAATGTCTTCTTCCGCGGCAATCGCACTCGTTAGACGCGCTGCTGCTCTCAGTGCACATCCGAGTTCTCTCGCTGTCACAACACTCAAGTCCCAGTTCTGGGGCCTGTACACAATCTTGAAATCCGTGGCTGGCAACTTGAGAAACGGTCCGCGTTTCTTCCATACCGGCGCTTTCCCCCGCTTGACTTGCTGCGCTCCGTGCGTCTTGCGCCCGTCGCTGCCGGCCTGCGTCTCGCAAGGCTTACTCCTGGCGTTGTCGCCATGCCGAGTCTTCTTAAATCGGTCCTGTGCCTTCAGCACTGGAGCCCACTCTCCCGCTTCAAAATCTTCGGGTGTTATAGTCTCCCCTTCGACGTAGTACTCCATCTTCAGCCCAACAAGACCCACGGTCATTGGGCGCAAGTCAGACGCCGGGCGACGCGGCCCAGGCCAGGCTTGGCCTAGGAGATAGGCCTAGCCTTGCCACCGCGGGCTTGATAGGAAAATCTCGGAAACTCCAAAAACGGGGACAAACTTGCCTAAACGAGTGGTGTCCGTAGGTACAGGGACACCACTGCAGACGATCCTGCAGACGATCCCACTGGCAGCAAGTCCAGAAAAAAGCGCGTCCGCCGATAGTCGGTCACCGGGCCGGAGCTCATGCGAAACACGTCCGCACAGCGTCTCACTCCAGCCGCCTCTCACGTAACACCAAGTTTGGTATATGTGCCGCTAGCGAAACGGCCGCAAGCGCATCATGAAGGGCCCATTATACTCCAATGCAGCGTTGATGTGTGCGCACGCTGGGCACAGCGACGCTACGTTAGCAAAACGCGAGCATTCTGACGCCAGGCGAGACCGGCGCAAACAGCGTCCGTCGGTGCGGCCTGACGCCAACCGGCGCGATATGCGACATGCTGCATTTCGTGCCGATGCTTTACCCAGACAACACTGCATCTTCTTTTAGATGCGGAAGCATCTTATACTCGCGCCTTGTAGTGCGCCGTCCGCGCCGTCCGCACCGCTTCTCGAACATTGGACAGCTGACGCGCGCGCATGCGCCGTCGCCCACCATCTGTGCCGCGCGCGCTTCTCCTTCGAGAACATTCGACAGCTGACAGCGCATGCGCCGTCGCGCCGTCGCCATCTGTGCCGCGCGCGCGCTTCTCCTTCGAGAACATTCGACAGCTGACAGCGCATGCGCCGTCACGCTGTATATATACTCAAGGTCGGCGCTCGCTCGCTCAGTTGCCGCTCGTCCGTTGGTTTGTACGGCGCGTCGACGTCCGAAGTCGCCGTGAAATGAATGCCAACGAATCCACAAACAGAATGATCGACGTCCCTTCGACCAGCGCCGGCCAAACTGTTGGCGGAACCGCTTCCGCATCCTCCTCAGTGTTCCCCCGAGGGAAGCTGCGGGCAATTTTTTTTTCGTGACGGAGGAACGCCAGACGCGCTGAAACACGCATGCGTCAAAGCAACGCAGCGCGGCGCGCGCCTGCGAGCATATGACAGGACCGGCTCCTGGCCTGGCAACGCCAGCGTCACGCGACGAAGTGAACGCCGGCGAGCACGCGCAGCACGTCACGTCGAAATGTATTGGCGCCTTGACTGTGTCATGTAGTCATGTTCTCACATGAGACGCATCTCATAATTATCAAGTTCGCACCAGTGACATACCTTCGTCATCCATTGACCTCACGTAATAGCACATTTGGCATATGTGAAGCTAGCGAAACGGCCGCGAGCGCATCATCAGTGTGGCATGTAGTCATGATGTTACATGACACGCATGCCGTGATTGGGAAGCCAATAATGTTTGGATTGTCATTTACATATGTTGTTCGTTCGCGTTGCGTAATACCGAGTTTGGTACATGTGAAGCTAGTGAAATGACCGCAAGTGCATCATGAGCGTAGCAAGTAGCCATGTTGTTACATGACACGCATCTCATGTTTATCATGTTCGCACCAGTATCAGACCTTTGTCATTCATTCATGTCACGTAATACCAAATTTGGTATAAGTGAAGCTAGCGAAACGGCCGCCTGCGCATCATGAGCGTTACATGTAGTAATTTTGTTACATCACACGCATGTCATGATTTTCATATTAGGGTCTGTCGCTTGTGTTTGACATGCAATCATGCACACCATACCAGTTTTGAAGCACGACATGTGAACGAAACCACCTCAAGAGCTGCAGGACCATGAAGTGTCAATCATGACATTCATGACATACAAATCATGATTATCATGTTATGACAAGTCAAATATGTTCTTCATAAAGTCATGTTGTGCCATACCAAGTTTGGTGTTGATACCATTATCGGAACGGCCAGGAGAGCTAGAAACAGACAGACAGACAGACAGACAGACAGACAGACAGACAGACAGACAGACAGACAGACAGACAGACAGACAGACAGACAGACAGACAGACAGACAGACAGACAGACAGATAGATAGATAGATAGATAGATAGATAGATAGATAGATAGATAGATAGATAGATAGATAGATAGATAGATAGATAGATAGATAGATAGATAGATAGATAGATAGATAGATAGATAGATAGATAGATAGATAGATAGATAGATAGATAGATAGATAGATAGATAGATAGACAGACAGACAGACAGACAGACATACATACATACAGACAGACAGACAGACAGACAGACAGACAGACAGACAGACAGACAGACAGATAGATAGATAGATAGATAGATAGATAGATAGATAGATAGATAGATAGATAGATAGATAGATAGATAGATAGATAGATAGATAGATAGATAGATAGATAGATAGATAGATAGATAGATAGATAGATAGATAGATAGATAGATAGATAGATAGATAGATAGATAGATAGATAGATAGATAGATAGATAGATAGATAGATAGATAGATAGATAGATAGATAGATAGATAGATAGATAGATAGATAGATAGATAGATAGATAGATAGATAGATAGATAGATAGATAGATAGATGGACGGACGGACGGACGGACGGACGGACGGACGGGGATGGATGGATGGATGGATGGATGGATGGATGGGCTCAAAGTCGCCGAAGTTCGCTAAGAAATCCTTCGCATTTAATACGAACATGCGTTATTTTCTCATTCTTGTGAACTAGCATGTATACAGTTCGTGCAAGTAAATTGTGGCGGAAACATTCTATTCACGTGAAGTAGCCTTGAAAGCGGCCCACCGCGGTGGTCTAGTGGCTAAAGTACACGGCTGCTGAGCCGCAGGTCGCGGGATCAAATCCCAATTGCGGCGGCTGCGTTTCCGATGGAGGCGGAAATGTCGTAGGCCCGTGTACTCAGATTTGGGTTCACGTTAAAGAACCCCAGGTGGTCTAAATTTCCGGAGCCCTCCACTACAGTGTCTCTCATAATCATGTGGTGATTTTGGGACGTTAAACCCCACATATCAATCAATCAATCAGCCTTGAAAGCGAAAATCATATAGCGATAATAATGCGCAGTCACAATTTGATGTAATGGTCCTGTATTGTTGCTGATAAATTTGGAATTTAAATAGCTTTGTAAGAAAAAAAACGCCCGTGATTGATCTATCTCCAAATCCTTTCAAAAATAAGGAAAAATATGGTAGCCATAGTAACAATAAATAAATATTGAAAACACGAAGCGTTCATTCGTATAACTGTTTTCTAAGCTGCTTTGCATGCATATTCAGTGCAAATTAGTTTTGCACAGTTCTGCGTATACGAGATTATGCATGCGCTTAGGTCAATAGAATGTGCACGTATATTTATAGTTATGGACCGTGTGACTCACCTCTTAAAGCTTTCTTTTTTTTTCAGGTTTTTTAAAGTGTCGTGCAGACTTTGTTGTCTTGCTAAGACTCTAGCCAATAATCCTGAGCCACTAAAAGAGCATAAAAATGCTCGTGCAAGTTGCCCTTTTTTTCTGCGTATTGTCGACAACTACGCCCAATATCACTCGAAAAATAAAATATGAGTATGCGTACACAGTTGATTTCTTCTGTGTTCGTTCCTTTTTTGAAGCGCCAAGGGTACGTTAAATAAATAAAGGAACAGTTCTCATCTCGTTTTGCGTACGAGTTGACACAGGGATAAAATTGCTGTGAAATTGCACCAAAAAAATACTTTTTGCTCTAACGAGCAATGCAACAAAACTACTTATCTTGCAAATTGCGTTTCAGTAATGTGTGCGCTTTCCCTGTGCAATGAAGCATTATCCTAAAAGATAACGCAGACAAGACCTTTCACGTTATTACATCGAAGGCCCGATTGTGTTGGTGTGTCATTAGGAGTGTGTGCACAAACGATGATAGGCTAAGCATTGAATATGAGTAACGAGCTTGTATTGTAAGGCATGCATCAGGGCTGGTGCTAATGTAGGCCACCTAGCCCTGAAGAAGGAGTATCCTTCAAGCGACTCGTTTCTAAATTAGACACAACCAAATGAAGAGAAATTAAAATAATCCATAGAAAGTACAGAACACATGATTCGTTATTATTGTTGTTGTGTGTTTATAACGGCATAAGCTGAAATCAAACTAATTGGACAAAAAAACTGCATTTTTTACAACGGCGCTTTAAGCCCGATTAACTATCTGATGCTCCACCAAATGAGCGCCTTCTCATGTCATCTTCGATGTGCATTTCTGTGCGTCTAATCCGCGAGAGCATTAGCCAGCGCCACTCGTATAGCCAAGGCGCTGAGTGTGGCTTAGACTTCATGTCACGCCACTCGTTTGAAGTTACAGAGCGCACTAAAAAAGCGTAAATGGCGAACTTCGCATTGCCTATCTGACCTCTCTGTGTTCGCACCTTCAATTTTCGATCTGGTGTCATGCTTTCCAAAGCAAGTGCTTCCAAAGCAACTGCAGAATATGCGAATGAAGAGACACTCAGAAGACAGATTAGAGAAGAGGTGTGGCCCAACTATGCAGGATTTTCTCCTATGTATTACCTATGAAGCTTTCAAGGAAGGCAGACTTATTCCTTAAGAGTTCCATCCCTAACTAACGCACCAACTAGTAAACCAGTCACGTCTCCCCGATTCGAGAGGCAAGAGAAGTGGTGCCGTCTAAGCTCACGTTTCCCGTCAACGAAGCAGGCAAAATCGCGACGTTGCCTTCTTGTGAAGCGAGAAAAGATGTCGTTGGGGAAAAAGTTCTTGATCACGTAAGGGAAGTGTGGAACTTGTAAGGGCCGATTGTTGATTATCTCCATCAACTATTGACGAAATGGTGAAAGTTCACGGGAAGGTGCAGGTGCGAGGAAAAGAAAGACAGGAGATGGAAAGACTGGTTGTTGGAGCTCCAAGGTGCTCCAACTTCGGTGTTTTGATGCACTACAAACGAACCTTGCTTTAAACCTCTTTCAAATGGAATTCTTTTAAAATATGAAACTTCTATAGACAGATGCTTCTGTGTTATAAATAGGGAATATATAGGAGACAATAACGGTGAAAAGATTAGATAAATATTCCAGAAAACTTTCTGGAGAATTTCTTTGTTTGTGATGTAGGAAGAAAGGAACCAGATATTTTAAAAATTCAAGATGGAAGATATCCCAACTGGTAAACTTGTTACCTAGAAACTGGTCTCCGGCTGAATGACAGAACTGATACCATTGCGTAGAATTTTGTTTTCCCACCAGGCGCCATTGTTCACTAGCTTATTTATATTAAGTGACTTCACAATCATACCTAACTTCCACTATACACTGAGGAAAGCGTCTATCATATAGGCAAGAATAATTCAGTCAGCAGTTACTGTTGATGTCTTGGACATCATCATGCAGAAGATGATAAGAGAAATCACAAGAGCCGCAGCTCAATCATTTACGTCATCGGTTAGTTGTCGCAAAATTAAATCATCGTTGAGAGAGGTTTACGCGACACACTTTAAAATACAGCTGATGTATGAAGGCTTCAGCCTCAAGGGTTTCATTAATCATTAGGGTCTGTGAGATTTGGTGAGACTTAAAGACATCTTCAAATCTGCCGAATAACTTCGACATTTGGAAAGACCTACTGATACGCTGTGAAATATGCGCAAAACTGTTACATGATATGCCATCAAATGTCATGCGGAGAAATTATTTCATCAAAGACGTCTAGTTGTGGCGTCAGACATCGCGAACATTTGTGGCGTCACAATGATGTGATCTCCCGATATCTTTAAAGGCGAGCCGATCGCAGAGGTAGTGTCATAGCTGGAAGGCACCAAAATCTTCACGGCGAACTAGGACAAGCAGTGAGAATTCTACTGACTGGCCGAATGTCGCGGTAATTCGGTGAATGTTTCCGCAGAGCATATGCTGCTCTCTTCTCAAAGGTACTGATTTCTTTTCCGCTACACTCCATTTTGACTGATGAAAAGGCACAGCAGTTCAGCCACTCCCGTTTTACAACTCACGTGGTTTCGTCAGCTCAAAATGATAAACCTCCAATAGTCCTTCTGGGTCACTATCTGCTGTATGCGAGCCATATAAAACTTGCAGCACATTACGGGAGTGGTGCATTCAGATCACGTCTGCGTACAGTCGTGATCTGCTCTGGCGGACCTGCAATCTAAAACGAATGATATAGCGATGCCCCTCGTTACGTAGTGACAAGGACCTATCGGACCAAAAATGTAACTCGGCACTGGCAACATTGGGCTGTCCAGAGCTTCACATTAGGCTGTCCAGAGAGCCTTCGAAGAGGGCTCTGTGGGAGGTCTAACTGCTAACTGTCCCCACGTCCAGTGGTGTCTCCTGGTTGGTGGCACTTCTCGGAATGCTTTCAGTAAAGTTCTTCGTGCCTACCCGTCCAAATCACGACTGCGAGGCCGATCAGTAGAGAAAAACGTTTGAAGAGTTAATGGGAAAAACAAATCGCGCAACGAATTGAAGCACTCGACAGCCATGGGAAATGCACTTATCAGTTTTTTTAGCAGGTTGCGCTTCAGGAGATTATCGTTCAAATCAATCTATGTAAGCTTGATTATTCAACCTTGTTTGACGACTCAAAGTGCGACCACTCGAATAAGAGCTGCTTTTCAGCTTCACAGCGAGCCACATTTCTGGTATAACTGTTACTGGAAATCACAAACTTCTCTACTTTCGGGATTCGGTCAAAACCGACGGTTTATTTAGACCAGAAAACACGAATTCGAGCATGCCTTCATGTTGACTGCACGCTTGGAACGTGCGCCACCAATACCAAACAACGCAAAGCAACAGCCGTGCACTATCGCGCCAAGAAATGCAAGGTTGTACAAAAGCAGATTGGAAAAATTATCACCCACTTCAGTTTTCAGGACGCGCGCTTTCTTCCATCCTGAGGTTTTCACCGCCTCGTGTGTGAACTACACTTCGTTTCATACACCATGTGCAACACTATGGAAACCATATAGTTAGTTCAACAGACTACAGCAAAAGCAAGGTCAATGAAGCACCAACCACGATAGCACACCGACATCTTGGTAAATTATCATTGCTGCCATTACAATACTTTACAGAAGTGCTAAAATTAACGTAATACAGTATATACTCACAATACTCAATTATTTAAATAATTAACAAGCATTTGCACGTATTAATACCTTATGGACATTATTTCACGTTTACTTCGAGTGTTTCAAGGCAGATACAGTGGCTATATTGCAATTTACTGTGCACGGAAGTCTACGTGCGAAATAGATTGTGTATGTGCGATTCCTGCTTCATTTTAAGTAGACCTGCGGTGAGTAGTTATCTGCCCAAATTGTATGGCACATTCTCTTTTGACCGAGGATAACGTCTTCATGTTTAGTAGAATTTCGATGAGCAGAAAGGGCTATGCCATTACTGCAGCAGGTACTTGCCATTTTTGAGGCAAGTATCTGCTCGTCATAGGTCTCGTCATTGTCCACCTGCTCTTTGGTATTGATTATCTTCTTAATTCGCTCTAATACACGCAAGAAAATTGCATTTTCATTGAACAATCGATGAGTATCGGTGTTTGCCTAAACCATGTCGCACATACCTGCTGGGATTTTGTGGATTGGGTATAATTGTCGACTAGGCAAGTCTCCGCAGATCATGTGCTGCTTTTCGAACGTTAAACCTAACCAATATTAACTCTCCACGGAGTTTCGGTATGTTATATTTTTTATTACTTTCAGATTAGGATTAGAATGTTGTAGGTAACCGGCGCATCTTGCCTTGCATGATTTGCAGGCAATTGCCCCGCCCAGTTTCATCTTTGCTAATTGCAACTAATGTCCTTTTGTTTGTTTTTGTTTTAACTAAGCGTGAGTATGCTCCTAAACAGTCGCACGTTGCGCGACGTAAGCCGGCTTAAGCGGGCGGCCTTCGCGCTATTCCACATGCAGTATTGTGCCGGCACTCCTGTCTCAATGCACGACACCCCAAACCTAATTGTCACTCATCCCCAGTCACATGTGAGGTCTGTAGCATTTAAAAAGTTGAAGAGAAGTCACGACACCTGCTTCCTGAAGATCCGGTGATCACGCGGAAGCAGAATATCAGTCACGCTGTCGTATGGCGAGCCTAAACGTCACCGTTCCTGAAATAAACTTTGCCGTCGCTTCTTAAGCTCAAGACACTTAAGCAAATAGTGTTCTATATCACCACTTTGCTTGCGATTTGGGCACAATGGCGTCACGGAGAGTATTACCTTGTGGAGCCATGCTCGCGGTCACATCAAGCTAGTGATTCTCCCAGTTTGGCAGCTGCCGAAATCGTTTTTTTTTATGTTTTAGATTCATAGCAATGATAACATTTGTTGCGCAAGTAACTGTTCAAATGATTATGAATGGCTTCGTTATATAACGATTCACCGCAAAATGAACATTTGATAGCTGTTTCTTGGTTCCTGATGCTTCACAACAGGACGTATACATATACATGCGCCTTAAAACTCTGCACTAGATACGGACAATGCAGCGGGTCATTCGTGCCTGATTCACTTTCCATATTAGTACACTTTATGCTATATTCGTTTTCAAAAGCTTGAAGGTGCACGCATCGTGTTATTCTCGCGCTGTCTGCAAGTACATTTCGATCCGTTGGGGACCAATGTGTGGGGGTGTAATGAGCTTCAGACTAGCTCATTCTAATCTCATTAAGATGCGCAACATGTCCTCGACAGACGCTTCATCGCGAGATGGCCTTCGCACCCGTACTGGAGACTTCTTTTTTATTACGTTTTAGCTTGTCCTTAGTTTTGTTGAATGCAATTTGTTTACGATAGCTCGTTCCACGAGCATCACGCGTCCAACACTGACGAAAATAATAAAGCTATCGAAGGCAGAATGAAGTAGCCTCGAAGCAGTTTAGGCGCGACATTTTGCAGCCGGTAAGCGCATGAAGGCCAGAACAAGAAAACGGCACACGGAGAGTTGTTTCAAACTATTATTTATTGCATCATAAACACGCCCATACTTCCTTCACTCATAAAACTGTAATTTTGTATGTATATGAGTACTTGGATATATGTTTTTCTTTTATTCATACTCTCTAGCTCTCTATCCCGTCACGCCAATAATTGGCTCTGTTAGTGTGTGCGTGAAAACCGGCTGACGAATCAAAAGCACTTGATGCCACGCAATCCCTGCTTTGAAGTATTCCAATAAAGACGACAGTCTTTCTTTCTTGGGATACTTCAACGCAGAAATTGTGGTCTGTCCGTCTGTCTGTCATTAGCATCACAGAAATGACGTCGAAAATGTACAAGTTACATGGCAAGAAAGAAAACTTTCCATCAGCCGGGGTCGAACCCTCCATCTGCTATATAACAGATGTCGGGGGCACTATCCACTGCGCCACGGTCACAAAATATCCAGTTTTTACAAACGCTCCTTTTACGGCCAACACTTTCCCCTCACAGCGCTCTTGGTCAGCGGCGTGGTGTCTTCCTCAGGCAGCGGTAAAGGGAAATAATGACCATGGCTTCCGTGATTAGCTCCTGCAATGCGTCGTCACTACACAACCGTCCCCTTCAGCGTCCCATTCTAATGCAGAGTACTTCGAAGGTTATTGAAAGAAATTTTGTGTAAAAGTTTACGAATAAATTTTTTAAAGAAATGTTCAAACAAAAAGAGGTGTAATTTTTGGTATGCAAACTTCAAAAAAGTAGGTGCAATTACGTAAATACCCTAGCACACCGCGAGGTGGTAACCTTAGCCTGAGGGTCGGCCTCGCACATATATACATATATACTGAAAAAATTGGGGGGGGGGGGGGCGGGAGGGGTGGTGGTAAGTATACACTATAGCCGCGAGGAGATTAAGAAACGGTGAAGCTGGTTGATTTTAGAGACATAGCGTGGTCTTCTTGGCTCATGCTAGCTCTTTTTTAGGCGTAGACAAATAGGAGTCGAACCACTGCTTATTACAAAGAATAAGTGAGAATGTCTAAACACTAGAGCCCGAACTAACGTGCAAACGCACCTCCTGTATAAGCTTTTCGTCGCTCGTATTCAGCTCGGCTGGCTGGCTGGCAAACTAGGCGCGGCGCGCGCTGTCTCCGTGGGTAGGCGCGGCTTGCATTTCCAGTGCTTAATCTGGCTTCGATCGCGGCTGAGGTACAGGGGTGACACGACGCGCGTTAAGTTCCCCTGTAGTCCGGTCGTGCTGCCATGCTGCAGGATGGTGAACTTATAGCCCAATATCCACACTCATACAGCCACGATATTCTGTCACTCCGCATTTCTGAATACGCTTTCACCGTTAACTACTACGGCAACTACAAGGTTTATTTATTCGTTGATGATGGGCGTTAGTTGTCGGGATAAAGGTGTATCATGAAAGGTGTATCCCGTGTATCAGCCTGGATTCGAACCCACGACCTGCGGGTCAGCAGCCGAGTACCTTAGCCACTAGACCACCGCGGCGGTGCACGACGTTATTCTTATTTTTATTAGTAGTAGTAGTACTACTAGTAGTAGTAGTAGTAGTAGTAGTAGTAGTAGTAGTAGTAGTAGTAGTAGTAGTAGTAGTAGTAGTAGTAGTAGTAGTAGTAGTAGTATATGGCCACTCGAGACGCACTACTGAAATAGCCGTCGGCGTAGGCGTCGCCGTCAGGTTTCGTATACGCCCCAAGGGCGATAGCATCGCTTCACGCTTCGTGTCTTCTATGTGCGCGTGAAAGCGTGCGAAGGCGCCGACCGTCACCGCTCAAGCGGGGAGGAAACGTGCACGTCGTCTTCCGTTACGCGAAAGGCCCGGAAGAGGGTGCCGGAGAGGGTGCTTCGTCGCGACGCCAGCAGTTGCAAAAAAATGTGTGGCTCGCAGCAGGCACCCTATCTTGACAGAAATCAGCAGAATTCTCATGCGTGCAGCGTTCTCTGCGATCAGCTTGCGTTGAAATGACAGACGGCGCGAAGGACGCTTCCCTCGCTCCAGCGACCATGCTTTCTCACGCCCGCGTCATTTTTGTATGACCACGCAACATAAGACAGACCCTAAAAGAATATTCTTCAAGCCTTACTTCGGACAACATTCCATTTTCTGGCTATCACATTCTTTGCTTAGCCCTTGAGACGAAGCTGTAACACTTTTATTCTTTTTTCGTTTTCGTTCTTCGATCGGAAATTCCGGCGATCACGTATAGAAGCCCACAACGGTTTTAGCCTAGCCAGTAACAAACAGCGTCGGTATACATCACACAATGACAATCTAGCTGACAGCACGGCAGGTGTACGGGCATGCAATGATCTTACGCGGCTGGGTTCTAAGAGAGTGACAAAGAACGTGCCCAGGGGAAAAATACGTGAACCGAGAGAAACAGCACATTAGCGACGGAGCGGAACTGCAGCTACGAGAACGAAAATAAAAGACAAGAAACAACACTGGCGGAGCGAATATTCCATTCACCTCATCGTTTCTTTTTGTTTTGTTTTTCATAAAAGCGCGCGTGTAATTCCGTGAGATCGAAACGGTTGTGTGTATCTCCTTTTCTTTCTGCGTTGTTAATATCCCGTCCTGATTTGTTGCTCCCGTTGGGACAAGTGGGGAGGAAAAAGACGCTGAAAAGAATTGAGGTTCTTTCCAGTTACCTTTGTTTCGGCGAGCAACCTAGAAATTGTATTTTTTTTCCTTCTGTTGGAGCTATATGCTCCTATTCAAATGGTATGTATAGAAGGGACGCGAGAAAAAACGACATCAATGGGATACAAAAAAAAATTAAATCTTGTCCCTCTGTGTTCTACTCGTGTCGCCAGAGAAAATTGGAAAAGGAAATTGGCTTGCACGTTTAGCGCACCGTACGGCAACATGATCAGGCAGTCTATTCAAGCAGCACAAGATGAATGATTTCCCAGGCTTTCAAGTTGTGAGGAAAGAAACTTCCGTAGTCATAGAGTGCTTTGAAGCTTCCCCTGTTAAAAAAAAAATAGGACAAATGAAGGCTTCTTCGCACAGGCACTGTCGAGCATGTAGAAACAACGGAGCTGCATTGCCTTCATTACTTCTATTCAACTTTCTTTTTCTTTCTTTCTTCCTCACCTTTTTCCTCTTTCTATTCTTGCTATTCATTTACTGTCTCTATCTCTTTCTCTCTCTCTCTATGTCTATTTCTTTCTCACTCTTTATATCTGGTTCTCACCATTATCTTTATATCTATGTCCCTCTCAATTTCTTTCATTTTCTTTCTGTCTGTCTTGCTCTCTTTTTTTTCTTATTTTGTCTTTTTTCTATTTTTTTCTTCCTCGGTATTTCTTTGTGTCTATCTGTTTGCTTTTCTTTTACTTTTTGTCTTCTTTTACGCTCGCTCTCTCTCTTTGTGTGTACTCGTCTTCTGGCTTATCTGAGTTACTGCACCCCACGCCGGACAAATTAGCGCAGCAGGAGAACGCCCGCCGAACAAAGACGCCCGTGATGCGAAGCAAATGGCGAACAAGAGGACGCACTGAGCGCGCGTCAGCTGAGTTATGGCATTGCACGCGCTAGAAAGATAGAGGTCGTTCATGATGACTATAGTTTTTGCCAACGCGCAAAGGCAGAAAAAAAACCACAACTTCGCTGTAACAAAAAAAGTAGTAGTATTGCCGTATTTTCGCATGCTATAATCAAGTGTTGCTATATTGACCTGTTTGTTAGGCGTCATACTATTGTTATTTTGCTCTAATCAAGTATTATAGACTGAGGGATTGCACTAAAATAGAGTCACGCCAACAACAACGAAGTTTCTATTTTTGCTCACCATTACCGTTTTAGTTATCCTGCATGACGTAACGCAGGCGAAACCACGTACAGCACAGCCAGCTGTACGAAGTCTGCTTCTTCTCGTTCTTCGAGCGCATTTATGGCGATTTTAACGCGTCATCTTCGTATTGTTCTTCGAGCGCTTCATTTAATAAAAATTTCAAAATTTACACTCCTTTCGTTCATTCATTTGTTAAAGACAGGCACGCAGTTCTTATTCACAAGGTGATCTACACTTCGCTCAACATTCGAACTAACGACATCACACTTTCTGCAACGTACATCTAAGAACTCTCCGCAATTCTCTCTCACCTTTCTACAATATTGAAGACCTTCCCCTTTGTCTTATATAGATTATGTCGCATGAAATTAGACTGAATCTGTTATATCACGTGTGCGCATCGTATAGTCCGTTTTTCGGATCCCAATAAAGTGTCTAAAGTAAGCACCTATGTGTCTTACACAATCTCACTTGTCCTCGTCTGGTTCGGCGCTATCTATGTATCTATCTATCTATCTATCTATCTATCTATCTATCTATCTATCTATCTATCTGTCTATCTATCTATCTATCTATCTATCTATCTATCTATCTATCTGTCCGTCTGTATGTGTCTGTCTGTCTGTCCATACGTCCATCCATCTATCCATCCGTCTGTCTGTCTTCGCGCTTCTATTGAATTGCTAGGATCATTCCCGATGATCGCTTTCCTTTCCTCAATTCGTTTTACGTGCTCCTTGGAAATAAACTTCTCCTTTGAAAGGCGATGCATGCAGTGATCCACGCTCTTCAGGGGAACGAAGGAATGACGCTGGTCTGCACTGTAAAAAGCTGAAGAGAGTCACGTTATGATATTGCTGAACACGTCATGATTATGACGAACATCAATACATAATAATGTGCATATCAGGAGCGGTGTGATTTAAATTGCATAAACTTTGGTTTTCTCGCAGTCACTCCTTCAATTTACTGCGTACTAATACTGGCGCCGTGGGACAAGAGTGTATGACTAATGCGACCCGCAAGTCGTTACGTGCATGTAATGTATGGCATCATTTACATACCAAGCTCATGGTTTGCTCACGGGCGTTTCATTCACTGCATATATCCTGACTACGCCCACTGCAGGGCAAAGGTCTCTCCCATCATCCGCCAATCAACCTGGAATCAACCTGGTCTTGTGCTTTCTGCTGCCATGTTATACTTTCGAACTTTTTAATCCCATCAGCCCACCTAACTTTCTGTCTCCCCATTGTGCGTTTCCCTTCTCTGGTAATCCAATTAGCCAAACTTAACGACCAGTGGTTATCCTGCCTACGTGCTACGTGCCCGACCCATGTACATTTCTTCTTGATTTCAACTATGATATCCATGGTCCCGCTTTGTTCCCTGACCCACTCTGCCCTCTGCTTGTATCTGAAGATTACAACCTATCATTTTACTTTGCGTTGCTCGCTGCGCTCAATTTAAGCTGAACCCTCTTTGTAAGCCTCCAGGTTTCTGCTCCGTAGGTAAGTAACGGTAAGATGCAGCTGTTCTATACTTTCCTCTTGAGGGTTAGTGGCAGATTACCATTCATGATTTGAGAATGATTGTCAAATGTGATCCACCCTATACCTATTCTTTTAGTTATTTCACTCTGATAGTTCGGCTCCGTGGTTACTACCTGTCCTAAGTAGACATATTCCCTTACAACTTCCAGCGTCTCTCCACCTATCGCAAAGCGCTGTTTTCTGCCGAGACTGTTGCACATCACTTTAGTTTTGTGCACATTAATTTTCAGACCTTTAATTCTGCTTTCCATGTCCAGTTCAGTAATCAAGATCTCTAATTCGACCCCTGAGTTACTCATCAAGGCAATGTCATTCGCGAATTGCAAATATAAAAAGTGATAGTCAAGAAAAGGTAGGGAGGTCAACCAGTCCAGGATAACCGGCTTGCTACACTACACGTGGGAAAGGGGTGGGGAAATATAAAGAAGGAGAGGAAGCGCAGGTTTTCAGATACTGAGATACTCTCCAATAACTCTTTTTCCTACCTCTTTCGAATCTAGGGACCTAAACACATCTTGAAAACACGCGGTGAATAGCATTGGAGAGATCATGTATCCCTTCCTTACACCCTTCTTTATGGAGAACTGAGGTGACTGTGGAGCCGATGTAAATTTCTTCCAGCATGTTTATATAGGGTTCTTGGATGCTCTGATTCCGCAGTACTTGAATTATAGCTGATGTTTCGACAGAGTCAAACGCCTTCGCGTAATCGACGAACGCTTTGTATTAGCTATTATATTTGTAAATAGTTTGTAGAGAAATTAATAGAATCCTTGGCGTCCCCTTTTTGACGGAATAAAATAATGTTGCCGTTCCCCTGTCGGCACTAGTAGGATGTCTAATTCCTCAGGGCTATTGTTTTCTACGATATCATCCTGGTTGTTTCGGCTTGTGTACAGCTATCTGCAGAAGACCTCCGCCACCTCAACTATCATATTCATATTGGTTATCCAATTGCCTTCCTTGTCCCTTAATGTGTACATAAGATTTTGGCTATGCTCAAGTTTGCCTTCGCATTTTTTGGGCTTCTGCCACTTTTTACAGCCGGCTCAATTCTCTCCATGTTACGCCCTCTGATGTCGGCTACCTTACGCCTATTGATTAACTTCGGAACCTCCACTATCTCTATTTTGTCGGTTTCATTTCAGTCTTTCATGATTTATTATCTGTTAATGAGGTTTTTTTATTGATTTGATTGATTGATTGATATGTGATGTTTCACGTCCCAAAACCACTATTTGATTATGAGAGACGCCGTAGTGGAGGGCTCCGGAAATTTAGACCACCTGGGGTTCTTTAACGTGCACCTAAATCTGAGCACACGGGCCTACAACATTTCCGCCTCCATCGGAAATGCAGCCGCCGCAGCCGGGAGTAATGAGGTTTTTTTGTCTCCTGAGATAGTTTGCCAGTGTTCTGTACAGTTACCGTGCCTCCTACTTCTTCACACTCTTTGATAATACTAGTAAGATTATGATGATACTAGTAAGTGAGTACTAGTTCATTGTGTCAACGCTAACGTCGGTTACCTTGTTAGAGCCGCGAATGTTTTATGAAGCAAAGCCTGAATTCCTGTACTTTCCGTCTCACCGCTAGCTAATTAATTGGCGTATTGCGTATCAGTTTATGCCTTTGCTTTTTTTTCTAAATCTAGGTGAACACAAGCTCTTACCATTCTATGGTCACTGCATCGGACCTTTCCAACTACTTGTTTATCTTGCACAATACTTGGGTGTGCACACAAAATGAAGTCTATTTCATATTTAGTTGCACCATTAGGACTTGACCACGTACACTTACAGTGAGCCCGTTTTCTGAAGAAGGTCTTCAAGATCCGTTAACTATTACGTTCTGCGAAATCCACTAATAAATCCTCTTTGGTATTTCTAGAGGTCGTGCCATTTTCCCCCACTGCATGATCTCTGACCTGTTTCTTGCCTGCTTTGGCATTAAGGTCCCCCATCAGGATAGTATACTGTCACTTTACTTTATTAATGACTGACCCTAGACTCTTCATTGAAGCGTTCAACCAAGTTATCATCGTGGCTCGATGTAAGCGCGTTAGCCAGTACCACCTTCATGTTGTACCTTTTTTTTTGAACTTGTGATACTTTCCACTCTTTCACTAATGCTATAGTATTTCTCTATGTTGCTAGCGATATTCTTGTGTATAAAAACATCCACTCCAAGTTCTTTTCCATAAACTACTCTGCGGTAGCATAGAACGCGTCCGTACTTCATCCCTGTATAAACCTCACGTGTCCTCCTAACTTCGCTGATTCCTATTACATCTTGTTTGACACCTTTTACTTCCTCAGAAAGCGCAGTTAGACTATCTTCACTAGATAGCATTCTAGCGTTAAACGCGGCTAAATTCAGATTCCAATGGTGGCCTCTCCAGACCCAGAGATTCTTAGCACTCTCCGCTGCGTCACAAGTATGACTGTTATCTTGGACGGTTGCTTCGCTGCCGCTGGGGACTTAAGCTCAAGAGTTCATTGGTACGTTTATAAGCGAGGTAGCGGCCAAGTACTGCACCAGGGTGTCAAATCCTACTCTGGTGAGAGACTGCATTACCGGTAGGTGGTCGCCAACGAGGCCGCACCCTAGACCTCGTTTTTTTAAACGATTCCTTCATCATGCGATATATATATATATATATATATATATATATATATATATATATATATATATATATATATATATATATATATATATATATATATATATATATAATAATGAGATATAACAGACAGTAATGCCAAGGAATGTACAGGGGAAGTTATTAACATTAATGGAATGTAAATAAGAAGAAAGAAAAGTGGATGAAAAATTACCAACTGTAAGCAGGAATCGAACCTACGACCTTCGAATTACGCGTTCGATGCTCTAACCACTGAGCTATTACAGCGGCCCTCCCTCCATCCACTTTTTTGGGTTTATCTGTGAATTTAGAAGTAGGAGCGAGAGTCAGCGCCATCTATAAGCCAAACAACGAGTGTGAAAACACTCTTATGCGCATGTTTGGCGTCACGTAGCACGTGAACTTATTATGAGCGGGCAGCTGATTAATATGTCCCTCTTATACAACCTAAACACACCAAGTCTGCCAGTACGAGACCCTCGTTCAATGAAATAAGGGAAAGAAGTGTATACCTAAGGGCTCGTTTTTCCGTGTTTTTAACACAATAATAATGAGATATAACAGACAGTAATGCCAAGGAATGTACAGGGGAAGTTATTAACATTAATGGAATGTAAATAAGAAGAAAGAAAAGTGGATGAAAAAATTACCAACTGTAAGCAGGAATCGAACCTACGACCTTCGAATTACGCGTTCGATGCTCTAACCACTGAGCTATTACAGCGGCCCTCCCTCCATCCACTTTTTTGGGTTTATCTGTGAATTTAGAAGTAGGAGCGAGAGTCAGCGCCATCTATAAGCCAAACAACGAGTGTGAAAACACTCTTATGCGCATGTTTGGCGTCACGTAGCACGTGAACTTATTATGAGCGGGCAGCTGATTAATATGTCCCTCTTATACAACCTAAACACACCAAGTCTGCCAGTACGATACCCTCGTTCAATGAAATAAGGGAAAGAAGTGTATACCTAAGGGCTCGTTTTTCCGTGTTTTTAACACAATAATAATGAGATATAACAGACAGTAATGCCAAGGAATGTACAGGGGAAGTTATTAACATTAATGGAATGCAAATAAGAAGAAAGAAAAGTGGATGAAAAAATTACCAACTGTAAGCAGGAATCGAACCTACGACCTTCGAATTACGCGTTCGATGCTCTAACCACTGAGCTATTACAGCGGCCCTCCCTCCATCCACTTTTTTGGGTTTATCTGTGAATTTAGAAGTAGGAGCGAGAGTCAGCGCCATCTATAAGCCAAACAACGAGTGTGAAAACACTCTTATGCGCATGTTTGGCGTCACGTAGCACGTGAACTTATTATGAGCGGGCAGCTGATTAATATGTCCCTCTTATACAACCTAAACACACCAAGTCTGCCAGTACGAGACCCTCGTTCAATGAAATAAGGGAAAGAAGTGTATACCTAAGGGCTCGTTTTTCCGTGTTTTTAACACAATAATAATGAGATATAACAGACAGTAATGCCAAGGAATGTACAGGGGAAGTTATTAACATTAATGGAATCTAAATAAGAAGAAAGAAAAGTGGATGAAAAAATTACCAACTGTAAGCAGGAATCGAACCTACGACCTTCGAATTACGCGTTCGATGCTCTAACCACTGAGCTATTACAGCGGCCCTCCCTCCATCCACTTTTTTGGGTTTATCTGTGAATTTAGAAGTAGGAGCGAGAGTCAGCGCCATCTATAAGCCAAACAACGAGTGTGAAAACACTCTTATGCGCATGTTTGGCGTCACGTAGCACGTGAACTTATTATGAGCGGGCAGCTGATTAATATGTCCCTCTTATACAACCTAAACACACCAAGTCTGCCAGTACGAGACCCTCGTTCAATGAAATAAGGGAAAGAAGTGTATACCTAAGGGCTCGTTTTTCCGTGTTTTTAACACAATAATAATGAGATATAACAGACAGTAATGCCCCGTGTACATTCCTTGGCATTACTGTCTGTTATATCTCATTATTATTGTGTTAAAAACACGGAAAAACGAGCCCTTAGGTATACACTTCTTTCCCTTATTTCATTGAACGAGGGTCTCGTACTGGCAGACTTGGTGTGTTTAGGTTGTATAAGAGGGACATATTAATCAGCTGCCCGCTCATAATAAGTTCACGTGCTACGTGACGCCAAACATGCGCATAAGAGTGTTTTCACACTCGTTGTTTGGCTTATAGATGGCGCTGACTCTCGCTCCTACTTCTAAATTCACAGATAAACCCAAAAAAGTGGATGGAGGGAGGGCCGCTGTAATAGCTCAGTGGTTAGAGCATCGAACGCGTAATTCGAAGGTCGTAGGTTCGATTCCTGCTTACAGTTGGTAATTTTTTCATCCACTTTTCTTTCTTCTTATTTACATTCCATTAATGTTAATAACTTCCCCTGTACATTCCTTGGCATTACTGTCTGTTATATCTCATTATTATTGTGTTAAAAACACGGAAAAACGAGCCCTTAGGTATACACTTCTTTCCCTTATTTCATTGAACGAGGGTCTCGTACTGGCAGACTTGGTGTGTTTAGGTTGTATAAGAGGGACATATTAATCAGCTGCCCGCTCATAATAAGTTCACGTGCTACGTGACGCCAAACATGCGCATAAGAGTGTTTTCACACTCGTTGTTTGGCTTATAGATGGCGCTGACTCTCGCTCCTACTTCTAAATTCACAGATAAACCCAAAAAAGTGGATGGAGGGAGGGCCGCTGTAATAGTTCAGTGGTTAGAGCATCGAACGCGTAATTCGAAGGTCGTAGGTTCGATTCCTGCTTACAGTTGGTAATTTTTTCATCCACTTTTCTTTCTTCTTATTTACATTCCATTAATGTTAATAACTTCCCCTGTACATTCCTTGGCATTACTGTCTGTTATATCTCATTATTATTGTGTTAAAAACACGGAAAAACGAGCCCTTAGGTATACACTTCTTTCCCTTATTTCATTGAACGAGGGTCTCGTACTGGCAGACTTGGTGTGTTTAGGTTGTATAAGAGGGACATATTAATCAGCTGCCCGCTCATAATAAGTTCACGTGCTACGTGACGCCAAACATGCGCATAAGAGTGTTTTCACACTCGTTGTTTGGCTTATAGATGGCGCTGACTCTCGCTCCTACTTCTAAATTCACAGATAAACCCAAAAAAGTGGATGGAGGGAGGGCCGCTGTAATAGCTCAGTGGTTAGAGCATCGAACGCGTAATTCGAAGGTCGTAGGTTCGATTCCTGCTTACAGTTGGTAATTTTTTCATCCACTTTTCTTTCTTCTTATTTACATTCCATTAATGTTAATAACTTCCCCTGTACATTCCTTGGCATTACTGTCTGTTATATCTCATTATTATTGTGTTAAAAACACGGAAAAACGAGCCCTTAGGTATACACTTCTTTCCCTTATATATATATATATATATATATATATATATATTGTTGCGAATGTATTTACTACTTTAGAGTAGAAAAGTACTCCAGCAGTCAAGATGGCAGCCGTTGTGTATTTCGAACAGCCCAAAAAAACGTCGTCGTCTTCTTCTTCGCACCGCCCGCATAGCTGCATAGCCGCGAACCCGCAACATCGACCTCCGGCGGCGAAAAGCGCCGACCCGGCGCTTGTTAGCAGGTGTGGCACGAGATGTACGGCTTGAGGCGAGCGACGTGGACGATGTCGGAAGATGTGGAAGGTATCGAAGGGTTTAGAGGTGCTATTTCATAGGTAACATCAGTTACCTGCCGTAGCACACGATAAGGTCCGGAATACTTGGGTAGAAGCTTTTCAGCCAGACCAACATGTCGCGACGGAGTCCACAGAAGAACGAGGTCACCTGGACTAAAGTGGACGTCCCGATGGTGGCTGTCATAGCTACGTTTCTGACGGAGCTGCGAGTCCGAAAGGCGCTGGTGGGCAATCTGACGGGCTTTCTCCGCGGTGCTAATAGCGCGGCGAGCATATGCTGTGGACAGGTCGGTAGGGTTGGGTACAAGCGTGTCGAACGGCAATGTCGGGTCTCTTCCATACAAAAGGTAAAAGGGAGAATATCCAGCAGTGTCGTGGCGTGAGCTATTGTAAGCGAAAGTGACAAAGGGTAGCGCAATGTCCCAGTCACGATGATCCGTCGACACGTACATGGCGAGCATGTCAGTGAGTGTGCGATTCAGACGTTCTGTGAGGCCGTTTGTTTGAGGATGGTAGGCCGTCGTAAGCTTGTGCTTGGTTGCACAAGAACGAAGTAGATCGTCAATTACCTTAGATAAAAAGTAGCGACCGCGATCGGTGACCAGTTGACGAGGAGCACCATGATGTAAGATGACGTCTTGAATCAAAAAGTCGGCGACATCTGTAGCGCAGCTGCTTGGAAGAGGTCTCGTAATTGCGAAACGGGTCGAGTAATCTATGGCGACGGCGACCCACCTGTTACCGTCGGTAGAAAGAGGGAAAGGGCCCAGCAGGTCGAGGCCGACACGATAGAAAGGCTCGGCAGGTACGTCGATCGGTTGAAGGAGCCCGGCGGGGTGTAGCGCTGGCCTTTTGCGGCGTTGGCACGACTCACAAGACCTAACATAACGTTGTACAGAACGGTAGAGGCCGGGCCAGAAAAAGCGTCGGCGGACACGGTCGTACGTTCTGGCAACACCAAGGTGGCCAGCCGTTGGTACATCATGTAGTTGCTGAAGTACGGTCGAGTGCAAATGAGTGGGTATTACGAGTAGTAGTTCGTTTCCCACATGGTGCATGTTGCGGCGGTATAAAATGCCGTCTATGACAACGAACATGCGAAGCGAACTGTCTGTACAGCCTGTGTTCAGGCGGTCGATTAGCTCGCGTAGGGACGCGTCACGCCGTTGCTCACATCCCATGTTGCCGAAAGCAGAGAGCGAGGAAATACAGATGGACGCGTCGTCGGTTACTAGATCTGGAGCGTCAACGGGGTACCGAGAGAGGCAGTCGGCGTCTTGGTGTAAACGGCCAGACTTGTAAACCACTGTGTATGTGAATTCCTGGAGGCGCAGAGCCCAACGAGCAAGGCGCCCCGTTGGATCTTTGAGGGCTGAAAGCCAGCATAGAGCGTGATGGTCAGTGGTAACTGTGAAAGGCCGGCCATATAAATAGGGGCGGAATTTACCAACTGCCCATACAAGCGCCAGGCACTCGCGTTCCGTAATAGAGTAATTGCGTTCGGCAGGAGAAAGGAGCCGGCTGGCATACGCAAGAACTCGATCGTGACCGGATTGACGCTGGGCTAAAACCGCGCCAATACCGTAGCCACTAGCATCAGTGCGGACCTCGGTTGGAGCAGACGGGTCGAAGTGGGCGAGAATCGGTGGCGTGGTCAGAAGTGTTATGAGCTGGGAAAAGGCCGTGCCTTGATCAGGACCCCACTCAAATGGTACATCTTTCTTCAAAAGATCAGTGAGGGGGCGTGCGACCTCTGCGAAGTTTCTGACAAATCGTCGGAAATATGAGCATAGGCCCACAAAACTTCGAACGTCCTTGACACAAGTCGGTACAGGAAAATCCAGGACAGCTCGGACTTTGTCGGGATCGGGGCGGATGCCGGAGGAGTCAACGAGATGCCCTAGAATAGTAACTTGGCGATGCCCAAAATGGCATTTCGAGGAATTAAGTTGGAGCCCAGCCTCTCGAAATACTGAAAGAATTGAGGAAAGGCGCTCGAGGTGAGACTTAAAGGTTGGGGCAAACACAATCACGTCGTCCAGATAACACAGGCAGATAGACCATTTAAAGCTGCGCAAAAGCGTGTCCATCATCCGCTCGAACGTTGCCGGCGCATTGCACAAGCCAAACGGCATTACCTTGAATTGGTAGAGACCGTCAGGCGTTACAAAGGCGGTCTTCTCCCGGTCGAGGTCGTCCACGGCGATCTGCCAGTAACCGGAGCGTAAGTCTATCGAAGAAAAATAGGTTGCGCCATGAAGGCAGTCCAGGGCATCATCAATACGAGGAAGCGGGTAGACATCCCTTTTGGTGACCTTGTTTAAATGCCGATAGTCCACGCAGAAACGCCAGGTATTGTCCTTCTTTTTAACTAAGACTACAGGGGACGCCCACGGACTCGATGAGGGCTCTATGATGCCTTTTGTGAGCATCTTATTCACCTCCTGTTGGATAACTTGGCGTTCTGATGGTGACACTCGATAGGGACGCCTGTGAATTGGAGCTGCATCACCGGTATTAATGCGATGTTTGACTTGCGATGTTTGACTTATGGGCCTACCGTCAAAGTCAAATATGTCCGAATAGCTCGTGAGAAGATCAGTGAGGTCTTTGACCTGAGACGGCAAGAGGTCTGAGGCAATCATCTTAGTTACATTGTTGAGCCGTGTAGATTTGGCTGCGTCGGTGCTATGCGGGTTCGGCGAGGCGACTGTGGCCAGTTCACGTGACACTGATGAGATCTGGCACTCGTGTGACGGTGAAAGAGTGGCGAGAACAATGCCTTGTGGTAGGATTTGAGGGCTGAGTCCGAAGTTCAGAAGAGGAAGGCACGTCTTGTTCGCTGTGACAGTTAATATGGTGTATGGGGAGGAAACGTTGCGGGCCAATAAAACACCGGGAGAGGGAAAGACCACGTAATCCCCATCCGGAACACTGGGATATGGTTCAACTGTGACACAAGTTAGGGCTTGGGGTGGGAGGCGAACAAACTCAGCGCACGAAAGCTTGTTCTGTACCATCTTCGACTCTTCGGTGGCCGCAGGCAAGTCAAGTTGCACGACGCCGGCTGAGCAGTCAATTACAGCGGAGTGGTCGGACAAAAAATCGAGTCCAAGGATGACGTCATGTGGACAGTGAGCGAGAACATGGAATAGAACGGACGTCTGGCGGTCGGCGAATCTCACACGCGCGGTGCACATTCCGAGCACAGCCGGGGTCGCTCCACTAGCGACACGTACAAATAGGGACTCTGGCGGCGTAAGGACCTTGTTTAATCGTGCACGGAGGTCAGAGCTCAGAATTGAAATATGTGCGCCGGTGTCAATAAGGGCAGTAACAGGAAGGCCATCCACTTCTACATCAAGCAGGTTCTTGTCCGTAGTCAAGGTCAGCAGAGGGTTTTCAGGTCGGGAGTCCAATGCAGCGTCACCTCCGGGAGCTGCATTGCTCAGTTTTCCGAAGAAGGGCGTCCACTAGGGTGGGGCGACGAATAGCGGCGGTGCTGAGGTGACCTGGAGCGACGGTCATGCGGGGACGGCGAACGGCTGGACCGGCGGACTGGTGTCGCAGGAGTGCCATTGTACGGTCCATCGTCACGAGCGCTGTACTGTAGGGGCCGGTGGTTGTCGTCACGTCGATAGCCAGGAAACGACCGAGGTGGATACGTGCGGAAACGACAGTAGCGGGAGATGTGTCCTACACCATGACAATGAAAACATATAGGCTTGTCGTCCTGTGTCCTCCACTGAGCAGGATCACGATAGCGGCGGAATCTTTCTGGTGCAGGAGAAGGCGCTATGGTACTGACCCGAGGTTCCGTCAACGAACACACAGGCTGCAGCCCAACGTTTGCCAGCTCCTCTCTCACGACCTGTTGGATCAACGAGATCGTTGGTCGATCATCAGATGGGCGGGTCAGAAAAGACGGAGACGCGGCCTCGATTTCTCTACGAACGATGCGAACCACACTTTCGTTGTTATGTGGTTGACTGCATGGCGGCTGAAGGTCCTCGCAAGATGACGTAGCGGCCGTGTTCGGAAGTCGCAAGAAATTCTTGGCGACCCGGCGACTCTTCAGCTCTTCGAATCGGCGGCACTCTTTGATGATGTCATCAATGGTGGAACAGTCTTTGGAAACCAGTATGTTAAAAGCATCATCTGCAATGCCTTTAAGTAAATGGCTTACTTTGTCTTCCTCGGACATGTTGGGGTCGGCACGATGGCAAAGGGCGAGAACGTCAAGGATGTAGGTGACATATGATTCGGTCGTAGTTTGTGCCCGACCAGAGAGTTCTTTAGAAGCGGCCCGCTGGCGTCCGACGGCCTTACCAAACAGGTCACGAAGCTTCTGTTTGCAAGTATCCCAGCTGGTTATGTCCGCTTCATGAGCCTCGAACCACGCGCCAGCTGTTCCGCAGAGATAGAAGCCAACGTTGGCGAGCATCATCGTAGGGTCCCACCGGTACACTGCTGCAAACCGCTCGAACTTCGGAATCCAGTCGTCAACGTCAACATGGTCGGTGCCGCAGAAGTTGCCAGGGTCGCGCGGTTGCGTCAATACGACCGGCTGTACAGGCTGCGCCGGAGTCGCGGCTGAAACAGGAGCGGCAGAATTGGTTTCTGTTGCCATGGTCGGGCAGTCGAGAACACGTCCGCTTCGAAGTTCCGTCTTGCGTCGTACCCAGCGCCACCACCAAAATGTTGCGAATGTATTTACTACTTTAGAGTAGAAAAGTACTCCAGCAGTCAAGATGGCAGCCGTTGTGTATTTCGAACAGCCCAAAAAAACGTCGTCGTCTTCTTCTTCGCACCGCCCGCATAGCTGCATAGCCGCGAACCCGCAACAATATATATATATATATATATATATATATATATATATATATATATATATATATATATATATATATATTAAGTAGGGAATTCCGTTGAACTTTCTTAGCACTGTATAGAGTATACCATCTGACTGCCTATCAGTTCTCAACTTCACGTGACTCGTATCTCGCCTGGCCTTTTCATAACTGTTTGAAAGCCCATATTTGCACTTGGAAAAAAAACACCCGGCACAGCTTCGAACTTTTGACCTTGCAAGCTTAGGCCTGCTGAGTGTTCTGGATGAACCTCCTTCCCACGCGTGTATTCTCTCCTGACTTTTTCCTGTCACGCTTAATTTTGACATTGTTTGCTTCGAAGTGTACGCAATGTCGGAATTCTTTTAATTTTGAGTGGTCGCACTTCTACTTTACGTTTCCTGTCAACTGACGAGTTGCGCGCTCTTGTTTTGCGAACTAATCGGCTACTTGTATGTTACTGTTACGTTAAGTGTATACGTCGCGGGTGGTTGGAGTGCATAAAAAGTGAATGTGAAAAGTTTCTATCTGCTTAAGAATGCACTGGCACTGCCTTTAGGGTTGAATCGTTTTTTGTTGGCGTTTTAGAGCACTAATTAAAACTCTGCTAAGTATATATAGCAGTAGACAGTGGTTCCGAGTCGGGAGTCAGATATACGTACTGGTAGTTACATCTACGGCTAGCCTAATAACGTAGAATAGATCAAAAGGTAAGGAGAAAATTATGTCTAGAGTGGCGAAAGGCAAAAAACTTCGTAAAAAGGAATGACGTGTTAAATGCCAAAATTGATATGCCGTGACTTGACTGCATGACAAACATAGGTGACATGTCTCATCATGCAAATTCTGATGTACATGTCATGTACGGCCTCACTTGGATCCTACGCTCATCGTGCGCTTGCGGCTACCTCATTCGCTGAATTGCTCTGGCTGGACGTGACTACATGGCAAACATATGTAACAAGTTTTAACAATAAAATCATGGCTTGCCAGTCGCATGGTTTTGTATGACAATGTTTTGGTGCGTTTCCAGCCGTTTAGTTCACTGGTTGTAGACTGGAATTGGTATAACATGACACGAAAGCCTTACAAACGTAACTGATAGGTTATGTACAGTGTATACCAAATTATACGTCTCATTAGCGCAGTGTCTGCATGATTGTAGATGTCTACATGCATGGAAATCGTACGTTATAGTTAAAAAACATGTTACGACCTGAATACCTCATTTGCCTGAAATACGAACAACGAGTGCTTTGCATTACGTCAATTTCCGTCGTGCGTGGAATCTGCGGGATTTTTTTTATTCAACATTTGATGCGTAGACAAACAACGTGCAGACGCGTTGAGATACGGGAAGTGTTTGTGAAGTACGGATAATCGAGACGCCGCGACGTTTTTTTTTTTTGCGGTTTCAGGCTCCAAAGATGTCAACGTGCAGCGGCCAGCTCGCTGAACGTTCACACGTTTCCCATTTATCTCGACGGAAAAATGTCTGCGTTATCGTGAAATGTGTCTTGGGAAAAAAAGCGTCTACGTGGAAGAAGGAAACATTTAAGAGGAGGCATTCCGTGATGCGAAAGAACTAAACATAGTACGGCAGACAAGCGCACGCATTTTCCCCATAGAGCTCCCGAATACTTTCCTCCTTCCACGTTAACTACGATCACGTGTCTACCACGCAACCGTCTGCAAGGAGGAAAATGCGCCTGTGATTAGCGACAGCGGCGGAACTGCAAATGTTTCCTAACAACGGGCGATTCGGAAGTGGCACTTCCGGGGATGACCGCACTGCAGTTCCGCTCGGAGGAAGCGACTACGGTCGCCGGATATTGCGCGATGGCGTCGGGCGTGCGTGCAGGCGCGAGTCTCGCCTGTTTTCGTACATCCCTATTTTTGTCTGCACGTACACGCCAACATGCGCACGTTTGTGTAGGAAACGAGACAGCAGCGTAGATACGCATGTCGGACTTCATGTTGACGATCGAAGATGCAACTCGAGTTATGCTCGCCTTTGAACAAAGGAGGCGAAATTTGAGCACAATGTACGAAAAAACAACGCTTAAACAGGTTTGTTAGCCGCACCGAAGGAGTGGTAGAATAGTGGGATAGTGCAAAAAGAGCTATGTCGGGCAGACGGTCTGAATGACCAGAGCTCGATTATAACATATAAAGAGCAATCGCTGCAGGCACCGTGGTACTCGGTGTAGAAATGCCAATATATCTTTGAAAACTGCAGCATTGTCAGCGAGGATTGCTGTAAAATTACGCGGAAGATAATCGAAGCCGCTGAGATTGCGAGTCCGGGCAACATGTGTCTAAAGCATGCCATCAGTGGATCTAAGTACAAAGGAATTAGATTTCCTCAAGCAGCAATGGCAAATAAAAATTACCCCGTGCCGGAGAGATGTCATATCCCCGCGAGAAAGTTGAAATCTCTTCGAAGAAAACGGTGATTGTTCGTCCACTTTACACTCTTTCAGAATAAGAAAGAATCGTTACAACAAAGTCAGATAAATTACAAAATAATCTCCCCTGTACTTTCTTTGGCTTGATTGCCTAGTTTAGTATGGAATACCGTGTTATTCGCGTCGTGACCTTGGCGAAGACAGCAGTAGGCTTCTTCAAGGTGTAACTCGTCATTTGGCCGTACTCGTGGTCGCGAAACGGAAACTCAAATTACAGCAATGCATGCTGTACACTCTTATTTATTTCATGACTAAGCATTAATTAATTACTCGCCACGGTGGTCTAGTGGCCAAGGCACACAGTTGCTGACCCGCAGATCACGGGATCGAATCGCGGCCGTGGTGGCCGTATTTTCGATGGAAGCGAAAATAGTTCAGGCCCATGTGCTTATTTATGTGCACGTCAAACAAACCCAGGTGGTCCAAATTTCCGAAGCCCCCCACCATAGCGTCTATCATTAGCATATGGTTATTTGGGGACGTTAAAAAATATCAATAACTATTAAACTGTGAGGAGGTTTATTAGCCGTTAAAGACAGCGACGAGACAGCGTCAAGAACCGTCCAGCGATCGGCACAGCAACGAACCGAAGCAAGAGCCGAGAGAGCCAGGCGTTGGCGATGCTGCTCGCTGCAGGCACATCTTCTTCTTCACAATCGCCCCCGCTGAAAAAGGAGCCATCCTGGCGACTTAAGAAGTTTCAGGCAAAGGCTCATGGTACGGTTTCAGTCGGGAAACATGGACGATGTCACGTGCACGCCGGCGCATGTCGTCCGATCGGGAAACTGGTTCAATTAGGAAATTAACTGGAGAGGTTTTCTCCAAAACGGTGTAAGGCCCCTCGTATCGGGGGACAAGTTTCGAGGAGAGTCCCGGTGTTTGGTATGGGATGGCAAGCCACACAAGAGACCCTGGGGCATAGTTGGGATCCGGAAGAGAGGTGCTACAAGTTTCTTTCTGGCGTTGTTGTTCTTCCGAGGTGAACGCACGGGCGAGCTGGCGGCACTCTTCGGCTTGTCTAGCAGCATCGGAGATAGGTGGACACTCGGAAGCATCAGGACGGTAAGGAAGTAGGGTATCAATTGTATGGGAAGGCTCACGTCCGTAAAGAAGAAAGAAAGGTGAGAATCCCGTGGTGGATTGTATTGCGGTGTTATATGCGAACGTGACGTATGGGAGAACACGGTCCCAGTTGCTGTGATCAGATGCCACGTACATTGAGAGCATATCACCTAGCGTGCGGTTGAACCGTTCCGTTAGTCCGTTAGTCTGCGGGTGGTATGCTGTCGTTTTCCGAAGAATGACGTGGCATTCCGAAAGCAGAGTTTTGACGACCTCGGAAAGAAAAGCGCGGCCTCTGTCACTAAGGAGCTCTCGAGGTGCACCATGTCGAAGGATAAAGCGTTGCAAAATGAAAGAGGCGACATCCTGAGCTGTAGCGCTCGGCAAAGCGGCTGTTTCGGCGTAGCGTGTCAGGTGGTCGACCGCCACTATAATCCACCGATTACCATCTGGTGTCAATGGAAGGGGACCGTAGAGGTCAACGCCGACGCGATCAAATGGCTTGGCAGGGCATGGAAGTGGCTGCAATGCGCCAGTCGCACGTGGCAGTGTTGATTTACGTCGCTGGCAGTCAGGACAGCACTGCACGAATTTACGTACAAAATTGTACATGCCGCGCCGAGTGCGTTGCTTTTTCAACTCGTCGTAGCTCTGACACAAGCTGACGACTTCAGAAACTGTGCTTGGATTCCTTGCCAAAAGCATTTGAAATGCGCCGTCGTCGATGCCCTTCAGTATGTTTTTGACCTTGTCCGATTCGGGCATGGTGTCATTCACACGTCGACAAAGGTCGACGACGTCCTCAATATAACTGGTAAAGGTCTCGCCAGTCTGCTGAGAGCGGACGCGCAAGCGCTGTTCTGCCCTCTGCTTGCGGACAGCCGGCCGACCGAACACTTCAGCACATGACGTCTTGAAGACGCTCCATGTGGGGATGTTGTGTTTGTGGTTATTGAACCACAATTCGGCGACGCCAGTGAGATAAAATATCACGTGGCCCAGCTTGTCGGCTTCATCCCACTTATTGTTGGCGCTCACCAGTTCATAGTGCTCGAGCCAGTCTTCGACGTCGGTCCCATCCGCACCGCTGAAGACCTTCGGCTCCCGTAGTTTAGGATGGCCAGGGCAGTTGAACTGGAGCGAAGGCGTCGATGTAGTGGCGTTGGCAGTCATGACAGGTGGTAGCGTGCGGCTTCGCAGCTCCAGGGTGTAGCAACGGGGATTAACAGCACCTCCACCAAACGTGAGGAGGTTTATTAGCCGTTAAAGACAGCGACGAGACAGGGTCAAGAACCGTCCAGCGATCGGCACAGCAACGAACCAAAGCACGAGCCGAGAGGGCCAGGCGTTGGCGATGCTGCTCGCTGCAGGCACATCTTCTTCTTCACAAAACAATAATAGTTTATCAACTTTAATTAGCCAGCCACCTTTTCTTTATTTTTGCTCTAATCGTTAAAAGAACGACTTTATGTTATACCTCGCCTCAAATAACCCCTGAATCAAGCAATTATTTTTTGTTGAAGTCTGACTGGTAGTTTTATAGACCACTCTTGCATCACGTCCGTTCTACGACAAAAGCAGCGTGTTTGAGCATAGAGCAGGAGGAAAGTTTAAGTGGAAGGTCAGGGAGGTAAGCCAGTTCTTAGACCGGCTGGCTACTCTGTGCTGGGAAAAGGGGTGAGGGGAATAAAAGATGATAAAAATAAATGTTGCGAAGAAAGAGAGAGAGAGAGAGAGAGAGAGAAATTACAAAAAAAGTTGCGACACAGTAAAGGCAACATCAAAGAGTATAAGACACTAAAGTCTGTCTCTGAGGCCAGTTGTCCGCAAAAGCGCAGTAAAGCTTTCAAAGCCTTCTGGGCTGAGAATGGGCTCGGCCAATGACCCAGAATCCTTTGTTCCGACAAAGGCAGATTTTCCAGTCTATCCAGAGCTACAGTCAGTTCTTGTCTTGGCGCGTTAAAATGGATGCACTCACATAGAAGGTGCGCGATGGTTTCTTCGCAGCTGCAGTAAGTGCATGTAGGAGAGCTGGATATCCTAATTAGACAAGAGTATGCGTTCGTGAAGGCCACTCCAAGCCACAGGCGTCATAAAAAAGTCTTCTCAGCTCGAGATATCCTTGGGGGAATACGAAGCTGCAGATCGGGATCCAAGTTATGCAGGCGCGCGTTTGTGAAGTCTGTTGAGTTCCACTGTACCAGTGTGAGGTCACGTGCAAGCGAACGAAGTCTTGTAGCTGCGTCGTTTCTTGAGAATGGGATGGCTGCGTATTGGGTACCGTCGTGTGCAGATCTAGCGGCCTCATCTGCGCGGTCATTGCCATATATAAGCAATGAGCTGGTATTCACTGATACACTATGCTGTGCTGTTTCTCGATTGTATGGTGATGAAAAAGCCTTATTTCAGCTACTAACTGTTCGTTAGGTCCATGGCGAAAGGGTGACATAAGACATTGAAGAGCTGCCTTCGAGTCCGAGAAGATAGACCAAGTTCTCGAAGGTTTTTCAACTATAAACTCTAGAGCTGCACGTACGGTGGCGAGTTCTGCAGCTGTCGACGACGTCAAATGCTATGTCATGAATTGAATTGTAATGCGCCTCGCGGGAATAACCACCGCCCCTGCTGAGCTTACTGAAGACACCGAGCCATTCGTGTAAATAGAGTTTCCTACAATAATTACAAAAGGGAACTCTGGCACTAGTGTCTATGGGAGTTGCAAAGCACGGCGCTTCATCCAGCATGGGGATGATGGGTAGTACATTGATTCGCCTGATGTTCGTACTTTGTGCTCTATTGGGCTTCTCGTGGCTTGAAGCTGCTTTGTCACGAAACAACAATCGCCAAATGTTCGGCAGTTAACGCTTCACCACTTTCACCTTTTAGTGTCACCAATTCTGAGCGGGTTACGCACTTCAAAAGGGTTCGTTCTTTCATTTGAAACAAACCCAAAAGAATACTTGATGGTGACATAAAAGGCATGGGTACTATTCCAGGGTTGGATAGCTCCTCAATATTTTCCTTTCATATATTTATTGCCTCGTTCTGCGAGCAAGAACTCAACTATATCGATTTCACAAATGGAGCATATACACTAGCGCGTAAAAGTTACGCGCATTCGCGTTAATAACACCCCTAATATTGTAGTTAAACCTGGTTAGAGATCTGCCATGCCTCGTCTTCGTTATTTCTTATTCACGCGGTCATACGTAGAATGTCGGTAGAAATCATTGCTCTGATAACCGCCTCTACAACATAATCGGTCGCACCACCAGACACACGCATGCTTAAGTGTTCGTTAAAAATGAAGATATGAAGATTGGCGTTCTTGGAATACGTCATCGATACCCTCCTAGATGCTATAGTGCGGGTTAGTGCATGTACATGCGTAATATAACACTGCATAATTCAATGCAATATGAAGGCAGCTTACAAACTACGCAAGAGTAAAAAGTGTAGTGGGACATAAACTACAAATGCGATGAAATTCCAAAAAAAAAAGAACTTACAGCGGTACCACCCTTGCTCAGAGGTTTTATGCAAAGCGTCTACATCTCTTCCTTTTTTCACGTGTTATGGCGATCCTGGTACTGTCGTTTTATATATGGTTTCTTGGTCAAAAGTACACCCCCGTAATTTGACACACGAGCTCAATGGTTATCACAATCGTGTGTGCCTGTACGTGTTTGTATGCAGTAGCGCATTGTATACTACTTTAGTTTTTTTCCGAGTTCCTTGTTGCTGCTATAGAAAGACGGAATGAGACACAAATGCAAAAGAGACGGCTAGTGAATGACAAAAAAGAATAACGAAAGGAAAGGTAGCGAAGCGCTAACTTGCTCCCATAGGCAGGTCACGCGCGGGCCATTCATTGATCTCCTTTGGCGAGCCGCGTCCTCCCTCCTGTACGCGGGAACATGCCAAAAGCAGCGGAAACAAAATAAAGGCGAATGAACAAAAAAAGGGAGTTCGAGGGTACGTGAGGGAAACGATTGAATGGCTGAGGCAACGAAGGTGCATCATAGAAACATGCAGGGTGTGATAACGGAGGATGGCGATCAAGCTTTTGCGTGGCAAAGGGAAGATGGCGCAATGGCTGCCTTGGCAACAGAAGTATAGCCATCTAAAAAAAAAGAAGTTTCTGATGGTTTAGCTCTCCAAAAACATGAGCTATTGTGCACTTGTATACCGTTGTTGCACCCACAAAAGCCTCACAGCTTGGACGTGGATGTCTACGTGGCGATGTAGCTATTCGGCAGTTTCGCCAGCCCGCGCATTTTTCGCGCCCTTGGCACTCACTAGTAAGGAGATGGCGAAATGGTGCTCATTTCGGCAGCCATAAGAGAACTCTGTGCCGCGTTGATGGGCAAAGAAGGAGGGTATAATTAAAAAAGGCAATCGATGTGGCTCGTTCTTTCCGCGGTAGAAGTCGACGGCAAGAGCCGGCGTGAGGCTGACGCTAAAGATTCCACAAAACACCAGAAGGAGCAGTGCTTGTAGGCGCAGCAGTACCTCAGGTCTATGGGTTTTGCAGTTAGGTGGTCCTGTAGGTCTTGTTGACCGTATTTCGGGAAGCTATAGAGCAGGAAGTGCTACAAGGTCTTTAGGCATAATCGGCACGCCTTTGAAGGTCCCTTGGTATGCAGCCGTTCAGGCCGTTCGAAGCAATGTTGAGTGGTCTATCCTTGTGAGACCATTTCTGGTAGTGGCTTCAGATCTTTCCTATTAGCCGCTCTGATGTCAAGGTTGCTAGATTTACCTAAATTACGCCAAATGGGTTACTTTTTCAGCTTCTCAGGGGAAAGTTCTTGTTTGGCTACTTGGCTACGTTTCACCACGGTAGCGTTCGAGAAATTGTTGGGCGGGAATTCCATTGTCGGTGGCGAGGCTTTGGTTGTGAGCGATACATCAGCGTTGGCCATAAGCGAACACTTGAAGTAGATGCAAGTAAATAAATAATAATAATTTGATTTGAGTGGAACCGGGGATTTCAGCTGGCAACACCACGCCCAATAGCGCGATGTGTTTAGCCCCTTGGCCCCGACGCATGCATCCTCTTGTTTGTTAACGGCAAGCTATTTAGTGTTCTTGGTGCGCACATCGTGGAGGTGCGTGGCCGAATCTTCATTAAAACCAAGAGAGATGGCGCATAGGGCCCAAGGATGCACTCGCTACGCCGTGTTTCGCCGCGTCGCCTGCATGAATGTAGGAGGAGAGCATGCCCAGTTTGGCTTACCTTGCAGTGTAGTTCAGGAGACCACCAAAAAGCGAAGTCGGTCTAGCGATTGTGAAGATGGCACGACGGTGGTCCGGTTGCGCTGTCACGTTCTTCTCTTGAAAACGAAACTCAACCATCCTCGAAGCTTCTGAATGTTTTTGAAATATCTGCCCTAGCATAAAGTTACCTAGAACTACGCGTAGCCTACATAATGCGGCAACGTTAGGAAAGATTTTGGGGTAAGCGAGCAACCATGGTGCTTCATACATTTTCAAGCATATCTGTTATACCGCCTGTTCTATTCGGCTACTTCCGCTTCATCAAACCGATCCAAAAGCGCTTAGGATGGCAGCTAAGCTAGAATGGAAGGTGCGGCGTTTAATAGTGTAAGAACATCTGCCTATATGCGAGGACAACAAATAATACCTAAATATGAGAGGTACGCTGCTACTTGCTTCAATCTAACTGTCACGAATGACTAATAAATGTTCGAAGAATAAACTTTGCTAAGAAACCAAAATGAATTGAAGGTTGGTACTCTTAAACACGGCACAACACTGTGTAGTTATGAGTCTGTATCAGTCTACAGCTCGTATTGACTTGTATTGCCCTCACTACGAAATCGCCGAGTCGCCTTGAATGGCGCTGACACGGCTCTTGAGCGGTGACTATTGTAAAACTATTATAAGCTCAACTTTCGCGCTTGCTCCTAGAAAATGACGTCACCGTTTTACCAGATTTTTTTTTTCTTATCCGCTTTAGATTTTTCGCAACGAAAGTGCTCTCTTCTCGCGTAGACAGCGCCAAGCCCCTTTAGTGGCTGATGCGCTACTATTTTTCGAGCGCATGGGATTCTACGCTTCCAACTACGTTTACCTTGCGGTGCCACTCGGTATACTCTTCACTCGGTATCACTTGGTATACTCCTTCGGTGTCACTTGGTATACTTCTCACTCGGTATTACTCAGTCTCACTCGGCATACTCCTTCGGTGTCACTCGGCATACTCCTTCGGTGTCACTTGATACTCCTCACTCGTTATCACTCGGTATACTCGTGACACCGAAGGAGGAGCTTGCGGTTAACGGCTATCCGCTGCTTGTGCGTACATTGCTCGATCTGGCTTGTGTGATTTATAACAGCGAAGCTGTTTAACTTAGCCGTAATTCATGCGTGCGACCTAGGACGTCAGAGAACTATCACCATCGTAAACAGGTATGTGCTGCAGAAATGGTATGTACCTACCTACTACAGTAGTAGATATAGGTAGGTAGGCCAGTAGGTCGCTTGGTGGGTAGTAAACTTTATATCCTCAAGGAGTCACCTCCCGGGCTTTATAGAGGGAGGACCGCTAAGCACTTGGACGTCGTGACGGGAAGGTCAAGCTTCGCCGCCGCGTCGTAGGTCTTCTGGACTGTCTTGGAGTTCTTGAAAGCAGTCGAGAATCTTGATCAGCGAATAAAAGGTGTCTTGCGAGATCTCTTCATCCATGGGGTGCTCTTAAGAAGGGCACTTCCAGAGCGCGAGGTTAAAATCACTGTATTTCCCGCTGTCGGGAAACGAAGGGGAGTGTTCCGACAACGGCGGATACAGCGATCTATAAATTCTGATCTACAATCATGAAACGACTATGTATAGAAAGGCTGAGATATCGGTGTCTTTGTCATAACCGAAGCGCAACTGATTGTGGATGTGATAGGTCTCGGTGGGGCAAAGCAGCCGCGTAGCTCCGGGAGTGGCACGCCTTGGTGAATATGTTTCTGCAGACTGCATACAAATCGCATATACCTTGTGACGGAACCGCAGCCCCAGTTCTCAAAAATGTCACTCTACATAGCTCTACATGTCTGCATGTCCCGAAACAACGCGATGCTTACGAGGGACGCTGTAGTGGTGCTCTTAAACGTGCACCTAAATCTAAGAGCACGGAACTCAAGCGTTTTCGCCTTTGTATAAAATACAGCTGCCGCGGTCGGGATCCGATCCCGCGACCTTCATGTGAGCAATCGAGTGCCATAACTTCCGGGCCACCGTGGCGGGTTTCACAGATGCAACGAGAACAGCAGGTTGTGTTGTGTATGCAAAACAAGAATTTATAGTTCGAAATCTGTTTGCAATCGCCCTTGATTGAACGTTCGGTGCTAGTCATTCAAGTGACCACAGATTGTACGCACTTGGAAACGCGAGCTATTCGACGTTGAAGAACCCCAGTTGTCGAAATTTTCAGAGCCCTCCCCAACGGCATCTCTCTATATATGGTGGATTTGAGACGTTAAACATTACACATCACCAGTCAATCAACGAGAGCGGTCCATGATGACGCGTGGCGATTCCCGAGAATGTGCCGTCTTGGCCCGGCTCGTTCCGCTGCATCGCGGCAATGTTGTAGCCCCCCGCAGGCTGCACGCATCTAGTGATTCGTGCCTCGTTTGGAATTTCCCCGGCGGCCGTCTGAGCAGCCGGCAAAGGAATGAGCGCGATAGCAGAGCGATTCGGGTGAGCGTTCTCACGTGGGCAGCATTTCTTTTTGCTTGCTCGCTTTCGTCTGCCCGCGTTGAAGCTGCATAAATCTGGAGTTTCGCGATCAGACGAGCCTGCGTGCACTTTGAGTGGGCGTGTCGTATATCACCGTACGCTCTCTCCCGCGTCTTTTCCCGCGCGGTCCAATGGGAAAGGCCATATAGGCGCTGGACACGCTGTCGCGCAAACGATTCCATTTGTTGTTGTTTTCTCCGCTGTTCTTACTTTGGCGATCTTGGTCTTGTATACTTTCTTATCTTCACGATTTTCCACTTGCATTCACTTTGCCGTTCTTTTTTTTTTCTTTTCTATTCGTCATCGAAAAGGCGGCAGAACATGGTCACCGCCAACGTAATCTAGTTTGCTCTCGTCTAAGCGCGAGTCACGCGACTGTGCGTGTTTATTTTTGCGGCCACGCTTTCCTCGCACAAGCACGTCCCTCAGCTGGCTCAGCAAGTGTTGTTGTTTTTTTTTTCAAGAAGGGTATGTGGGCGAGCGCACTTCATTTTTCGAAACGCCGTCCTAGCACCTCCTTAATATCTCGTCTGCGGGCGTCCCCAGCTTTGAATTCATATTAAAGAAGAAAAACGTCGTCACCGCATTTTCTTCTAGTTTTGTTTCCATTTATTGCTGTTTTGTTCAATGTGTTAAGATCGAAAAGGCGACCTTTCATGTACCTGCTGTAATTGTAAATTTCCTGCTATCGTTAAAAATTAGGGTTGCGCGAATATCCCAAGTTTCGAATATTCGATTCGAATAGTTCAGTACTAGATTCGACTCGCAATTAAGGCACTACTGCTATTACAAATGTTCGATCACCAAACACCTGCCACATGACAAGCGTGGATATGAGCCCAAAAGATTACACAAATGTACTAAATATCGAAGAAATGGCAATGTGTATGAGGCTGTACGAGGCTTGGCACGTTGTCGCAATATACTATCTAGGTTTCACTGAACACAGCCACCGACGCAAATGGCCATCGCAAAATTAGCAATAAGTATTTCAATATACAAGACTCAGAATTGTTCTGTATTATCTTGACATGAGGCATCTGCACTAAAAATTCTACCGATCAGTTCTCATGGCTGCGTCTTTGAGAAACCATGCTTAGAGCATTAAACTACAATGGCAAGATTAACACATCACTACTATTGTGACTAGCCAACCAAATCGGCCGCCTTCATTGTCTGAAAGTATGGTGACATGCACAATGGTGTCGCTGTTTAATGATAATTAATGCAGTTTACTGTTCAAAAACCACCATATGATTATGAGAGACGTCGTGGTAGAGATTGATTTGATTGTTATGTGGAGTTTAACGTCCCAACACCACCATAGGATTATGAGAGACGCCGTAGTGGAGCGCTCTGGAAACTTCGACCACTTGGGGTTCTTTAACTTGCACCCAAATCTGAGCACACGGGCCTACAGCATTTTCGCCCCCATCGATAATGCAGCCGCCGCAGCACCGTGGTTGAGGGCTCCGGGAATTTCGATCATCTGGTGTTCCCCAACATGCACCTAAATCTAAACACACGGGCCTCAAACGTTTTTGCCTCCATCGGAAGTGTGTGCGCTGCGGCCGGGATTCGATCCCGCGACCTGAAGGTCAGCAGCCGAGTGCCTTATCTACTAGACTACCGTGGCGGGTGGTGTCACCGTTTCCCGAAGGTGTCAAGCAGCTACCCATCCTGCGGAACAACATTAAACGGCTGCTTATGGGTTACTATAAAATATTAGCATTGTGCGGCGCATACGTCTCGTGTACTTGTACAACAAAAGTTTTCATTTCTGGCTTTAAAAAAAAACATTTGGTTTTAATCAAGTCCGTAGTATTATTTAAGTTCGAAAACATTCGAAAATTGTTCGATTTTATTGGCGCTTAGTTTCCGTTAATCAGATTGGCTTCGTGGTCAAGAATTTGATATTGGCACAGCCATGCTATTGAATTCATCCTTCAAAGTGACGTACGCAAATAAAAGTTGGAGGACGCTTGAGCTTGGCCTGCACGAGCAGAACGCGATCGCGTAGTCGGGCCCCGTGCTCAGCGCGTTCTCATCTGCTAGCCTGGCTTGGATTCTCGGTGCTTGGCTGAACAGTGCCGTACAAAAACGAGCGGCTGCGTATAACATTGACCGTTTCAAACTATCATTTGGCATGCCTGCTGCAAGTAAACTTGTTAAATGCTGACTGCGCCACGATTCTTCCTTTGGCGAATCAGCGAAGGCCCCACTACACGTCCGTAAGGCCACGCGTGAACCTGCGCAGCTGCTCACTCGACAGATGCATTGCAGCTTATCATGATTAGATATGTCTGAGCGTTTTGTAATGGTTGGGTCTTTAGAACGCCCACTCGGTGTACAGTTCACATTTTTTGACGGCTGGCGCGATTTTAGGCTTGTGCCACGCAATATTATATGCGTTAAGAGACTCCCCTTACTACTAGACATTAACTATATAGTGACTTTTTTTTTCCGAAGCAATTTAAAGCAATATAGTGGCTTTGTAGTGACACATCTGCTTGCCACGCGGATGTCCTGGGCTAGATTCTCACTTCGAAGCCAATGATTTATTTATTTATTTATTTATTTATTTATTTATTTGAATTTTTGGTCATGGACAAGACCATTATCTTTGCTCACAGCCACCATCGCTAACACCAGGATTTTCTCATTAACAAACTCTTTAATGCTATCACGTTAAACAGTGGCAAGTTTAAACATGCATGTCGATGAGTCTAAAGGTCCCGAACTGCTGTGACACTGACAATTGCTTGTGGATAAGCCATCCGTAGTGTGATATATATTACTTTTTGTCTTATAAAAAGCCTTGCCAAAGTTACTGAAGAGAAAGGGTGTTCACTAGGAATACGGCGCATGTAGTTTAATAAAATGGCGAATGGTGTAAACATGACTAAAAAGTAAACTTTGACAGCCGTGAAGCAATATATGGAACTTGTACAGCTTTATCGTGCTCGTGTCAGAGCTCTAGCTACGAAGAGGCCTTTGTTTTAGATAACCTCGCCGTATAAAACACCGGCGTACATAATTTGAGCACCCAGACACTCCGCATGGAACGTGTTGATGAAAAAATAAAGAAATTTTGTGAATTCTAGGCCCTGTGGGAATCGATGTTATTGGAAAGTGACAGGGAGTAGCTCCCTATGACGTTGGCGCGCCTCGCAATCTCGTGCCAAGTGTTGCAAGGTGTATCAACGTCTTCGAACGAATGGAGTCGCTATGTGCTATACCGCGCATTGACGACAACCAGTCACTATATAAAGGACGGCTTACATCGCGGTGTGTGAATCCTGGCACCTGCATTCTGATCCGTAAGCTGGATCGAAGAAATATGCATACTCCGGTTCGGTGACGCTACCGTCATCAGTATACCATTAGTTAGCGCGTTGATGTGGGTATAGCGACGCCGGAGCACAAAGGGCCGAGAAGTGATAATGCGTATCGAATTACACTGTTTTAAGAACGTACAGTCAACTCTCCACAACTGTTTCCGACAGTGACGCTTAGTCAATGTTACGCTACGAATGGTTATTCAACAGTAGCCAAGGGTAACTGAAAACTGCTGACCATGAGCCGCTATTAATGAATGGTAGTTTTATGAAGCTTACATTGCCCTGCAGGCAGTTACGCATAGCGCGAGCCAACATCACCTACATCAGCTAAGATTAGCCCGCCAGCCAATGCCAGTTCGCAGTGATCCACCCAACCAGAGCGGTGACGAATTTCATAGTAACAGAGTTTTGATGAGTCTAAATAAGTAGAAGTAAGTAGAAGGGTGATTCTTCAAGCACGCAAGTGTTTCAAGATGAAGACGTGAAAAAAAACGACAGACCGCTGTTCTGATCTGCTCTATAGTTCGCGTTGTCTTTTCTTCGCTTGACCTTTTTTTCGCAATC
This sequence comes from Rhipicephalus microplus, assembly GCF_043290135.1. NCBI lineage: Eukaryota > Metazoa > Arthropoda > Arachnida > Ixodida > Ixodidae > Rhipicephalus > Rhipicephalus microplus. Next base: position 243,960,492 of record NC_134700.1, on the reverse strand, counting down.
ATGCTACAGCGTTCAGCCGTGACGTAAGGCAATTCACGGCTGAACGACTTTAACGGTCTCGCTACCGTTAAATAAAGGAAGAGCTCCAAATTTACCAAAAACATTTTTTTGCACAATTTGTGCAGCTTTCTGAATAAAACTGTCATTATCTCAGTTTTTTTGGAAATTTTTTGCTTTACTAATTGTAAAAAATAGAAAACCAATGGTTACTTCACTGCATAACAATACAATGAAATATGACAATATAGAATGAAAGCCAACACACAAATGACACAACATGGGAAAATGTGGTCATTTATCGTGAAGAAACACAACTGCCAGTAGTATATTCTTCATCGTCAGTTTGAGAAAATCACCTTTTCATTCTTCTCTCTCTCTCTCTCTTCCTCTCAACTATGATGCTGAAGCCAACAAGTGACAGCATCTTGTATATAGCCCAATAAAGTTTTCAATCAATCAACCAACTAATTATTAATTCCACATGAGACGAATATTCGCTGAATACGAGTACAGACGTCTTCCGTCATTTCGTTACAAAAACACGTAACGACCATGCTCGTCAACGGCAGCGAAAGGATTTGTGTTAACGCAGAAAATTGGTAATAAAATAAACAAGCAATCTGCAACTGTGAACCGACCCAAGGAACAACATAAAGAGGATATCAGTGCAGTTCGGCGAAAGTAATCAAAATCGTATAATGAGCCTTTTATTCAGAAAGCGTAGACGTAACTGGAGATGGAAAAGTCCTGACGGCAAAATGCAAAATAACGAGAACGAGATTTCGCAATATACGGAGAGCTAGGCACACAACAAAACACAGTGACTATTATAAATTGTAGTGCTCATATACCTTAGTGAGTGCGAGGGCTGTTCTCAACCTGCCAAGAACGAGGCGAAAATCAATCAATGAAAACGGGCCCACGTAGACGTGCTCCAAGTAAATGCAGGTAATTTAAAGATTGTGCTTACGAAGAAATACGATTCATCAGAAAATTTGACTCGGAGGAAATGAGAGAAACCTTGTCTGATTTCTGAAGCAGCAACTAATGTATTGGAGGTGAAGCACCAAGGCAAAAAGTGAACAAGTTTAATCACGTTACAGAAGGCTCAGAGGTGGTGCCAGAATATTTTGCTTATTCAGTGGGGCAAGGAACTTGAGTCGTCATTTGACTGTGTGTTCTTGCTTGGGCAAGAGAGGGGTGGGATAGGAAGGTGAAAGGGAGAAGGTGAAAGGAGGGAGGGGGGTTGGCTGCCGCTTTCGAGTACCATCGCCGCCGCTGAAGAGGCCTGGAACACAAAAGGCATGCTTGATGCATTTCTTATCCTATTTGCCCTCTGACCGTCGTTTTCACGCGTAAGCGGAGCTCGGCCGCAAACGAAGCGGTGCTGATGCTTGAACTCCAAGCTGCCACCGCTACGGGTCGTCTACTTAATTTGCTAAGCGGCTGATCACAAGACAAAGCTTTAAGCAATCTGGCTGTGCATTTGTTGCCTTATAACGGCTGCTTCGTGATTATGTAACGCAGTATTATTTTGAACAACTCGTATCCGATTTTCAGGGCACAATCAATGGCATGGCATTCGGGCTAAGTGAGTAACATTTGAAGCAATTTAAATCATCCTCAACTCATATACTCAGACTTTTTTTTACAGAATACTAGACGACGCCTTTGATTTAACTGAGATTGATTTAGAAAATTAAGAATGACCCTCTTGAAAAAACTACTCTCGAACTTCTGCGTCCTTTGGTGAACCGCGGGAATTCTAGCGCAATTTTGAAGTATAATGGGGAGTTGGAGAATTACAACAACCATTTTCAGAAAAACCAAAAATAGAAAAGTCAATATCTGAGTTTTATTATCTACGGTGTGACCAGTCCGCAGCAATAAATTCTTGGAGTACAGGTATTTAGCGCTGTTTATCATGCTTCTGATTTTGTTCTCTTCATAAGGTCTTGAACAGCAAAAACAGAAGGTCGCATTCTTCTCACGTCATTGCCAAACAATGACGCCATAAAATGCAGCTTTTTTTTTTTTACTAGGCGCCCTCAAAATTTATAAACTGTGAAATTGACCAGAAGAAGTGCTTTTGTGGACACAATTAGCACAATTTTTAGGCTAACATTTTTTTGCGACACAACAAACTCAAAAGCCACTGTTATTGGTGTAAAGGTTGTGCCTGGAGTAAATTTCACCAAAATTAGGAATGGTGACAGGGACCTCGTTGTGTTCGCCCTTGGACACACCTTAAAATAAATTTCTGTGTAGGCAGGACCTCAACAAACGCAGTGCAAGGTGAGAGAGAAAATAAAACTCCAATTCGTAGACCATTCCCCAAGAGGGCAAGCTCACTCTAAGATCTATTAGCCTCTGGCTTCTTTTGGAACTCTGTTGAACTGGAACAAACATCTCCTAGTTCACTATAGTCATCACACATTATTGCGAAAGCAATCGTATTGACTATCTTGGCAATTTTTTGCCGTCGCCGTCATGTCCCGTATATACATGTATACATAAAAGCCACAAATAAAATGATTCAGAAGAAAAATTTTCGAAGCACGCCCTGCAATTCGAACCTGCAACCCCTTGTGCCACAGCACGCCATTTTAAACAATTACTTAATGCGCCATTATTTGTAAAGGATATCATAGTTGAAAATGGACATGGGCCGGGCATGTAGCGCGTAGACAGGATAACCGCTGGTCATTAAGGGAAACTAACTGGATTCCCAGAGAAGGCAAGCAGGTTAGGGGGAGTCAGAAGGTTAGGTGGGCAGATGCGATTGAGATTAAGAAGTTTGCGGTTATAATTGGCAGCAGCAAGCACAGGACCGGATTAACTGGTGGAACATGGGAGAGGCCTTTGTCCTGCAGTGGACGTAGTCAGGATGATGATGACGATGATGATGATGATGATGATGATGATTTGTCTAGTATACTAACGGTAGAATACGAACGCACTCGGCGTTGAGTGACACGCGTGGCACGCCACATGAGTTAAAATTAATATGCGAGACGCGGGCCACGTGCCTGGATATGTTAGCACCTGTACAAGCAACTCTGGGCAATCCAGCAGGCCAAGGAAGCTGCCGGGAGACACGGTCTCTCCATTAGCTCCTAGGTGAGAGTCCAGCCTTGCAATCTGTGCGAAATTAATAAAGTTTACCTCTTTCTCTCTCAGGCCACGCTGCACGTAGCCCGCTTTGAATTGGCTTCGTATCGCTGGCGGCCCAGGCTAGTTTTCGTTGTTTGGGTTGTAACGCTGCACCGGTCATAGTCATCAGGCCATGGAAACAAAGAGCGTCCTGTTGCTCACTTTGGGTCTTGTAGGCTTACGCCGTAGCAGGGAAGAAACGAGAGCACTGAACCAGAATCACAGTCCACAGACCAGAGGGAGCTGCGTTCCTCTCACTGCCAAGTTCACTGACCACCCCATATTCACTGGCATTGGCCATTAGAGGACCGCGTAATACATACTTTCGCTTGCGTCCCTCCACAATCCGCCCACTCATGCAAAGAGAAAAACGCGCGCATTGCATTTTATTTGGACTACCGTAATTTGGACCAACCTCGTCTCATTGCAGCTTTCTTGAACCGCTAGTCTTTGCGTTTTGGCACTGCCATAACACGAGCAAACTCAACTTCATGGTGTCTATATATCATGCATCGGGACCAGAATCGACGCCAGCACAGAATGCGGGCTGTTTCTTCACGCGCCACTGCCAGGCGCCGTTTTAGCTGCCAAGAAGCTCTTAGAATAATCTGTGTAACGCTGTCCCGTACGTCCACACCAACCAGGTATCGGAGCTGTGCCAAGTAGGTCAAGTCGTAGCTGCGCGTTGGCATCACTCTCTCTCTCACCCGCAGCATGCAAGTGGCTCCTCCGTCCGCTCGCAGCACTCTTCTATCTCGCTTCACCCTCTCCCCCACCCGCAACGCTCGACCGCACATCGAGTGGAAACACTCTTTCGGCTCGTTTATCTGCGATGAAACACATGATACCCAACCCGCATTTTGTGTATTTGAGTTTCGAACAAAATCGTTTACTCGAATAAACGCTGAGTTTCGCTTCAAACCTTTCTTCCAGCACCCGCGTCGACGCCCGTGTTAACCGGATCAACGCCGTGCGCACGACCGCTGCTTCGCATCCCATCAGGGTTCCCTTTAGGAAAATGGTGCATAATTGATTATTTCCTTGTTTCGTTAAGTTCACGTGCTCTACAGATTCGTCCACCACCCAAAGGAGGGTGCTACGAGATCTTGAGAAAACGCGAATACAAGGCCCGAGAAAAGCCGCGGTGGTTGGCAAGCTTATTTCGTACCCAATCCTAAACCTCTCCAAGGTTTCGCCGCAGTTGAGATGTTTCTATCGCATTCATTGATTCACTCTTACGGCAAAACTGTTACTTTTTCTCAAAAGTAAGAAGTAGTCGCTGTAAAGCATAGACAAAACAGTGTTATTCGCGATTTTAATTACATATGAATGCGGAGGCACAGGTACGAGACATTCTGAGCTGGGAAGTTTTCGCAAGACATTAATAGGGTGCTGGAGTTCGATTCAAAATTTTCAACAAGGACAGAAAGACAACCAAATGTTTCCTTTTAATTTGCGTATGAGAAAAGGAAAGATGAGACCGTAGGTTGCATTACACTGTAGCCAGCTATCCCATCAGGATAGTAGTATTCAATAGATATACATAAACAAGAAAAACCACAGTAAATAAAAGAATAAGAAAACAAAACAATAATCCGGCACGTTATGGTCTACATGTACAGTCTTAAAGGGAAAAGATTGACGCAAGTGACTGGTCGCCAGAGCGGAAATATTGCGACAGGCGGCACTGCGCTTTTCCCGAGTGCGCCGATGGGGAAAGTGTCAAGCGCATTCCATTTTCCAACGCAGGGGCGGCTGGCAGAAAGCACTCCAACAAGCAGCTTTATATGGGAAACTGCATGTGATAAATGTATGGTTCCCCGCAACTTCAGTGAAGAAATTTAATAAATAAAAATATTGGGTGCATAGGTGTATATGCTGATAAGCAATAAACGAAAGTTTTCTTAAGGTGCGAGCTTTCGGATGGGCTAATAGCAAATTGGGCTGATTTCAACCGGTCCGCCTACCCCCCGTGCTTTGGAAAATGGAATGTGCTTGACAATCTCGCTATCGGCGGGCTCATGAACGACAGCGTCGCGTGTCGCAATTTTGCGGCTCCAGCCATAGCTCACTTGTGGTAATATTTTTTTTTTCCACTGAGACTATGCAATATGTTGCGTATAAACAATGAATCTAGTTTAAGGGCACATTGACTTCGTACAGATAGTTTTCTACGCTCTCGCATATACCGTGACTATGAGATTTTTTTTTCATTAGTAGCAATGCTATGAAACGAAGCAATCATGACTAGGAACAATTCATTGTCCCTCGGAAGAGCTGCCGATTTAGATGTCACAACAATTGAGTGGCATGAAATGCAGGCATAAACGCAGGCGTAAAATGAAATCATTTCAGGCACGACAGGGTCAGTCGTTCGGAGAGGCCTTGCTCTAAATAGGTTGATGGTGAAGCAACATTATCGAGCCGGCATACGAAGCACCATTTCAACACAATGACACTTAAGAAGCCAACCAGCGGTAGGTTTATGCGAGTTTTTCGCATTGCATTACTTATGTCATGTCGTGCATTTTATTGTACACGAGCCAAGGGCAATCCTGCAAGGACATCCTCTCATTTGCGTTACGCGTGTCATGCCATTCATGTTACGTCATGCTTGTATGCCATTAGTACTGATTAGTATTACTGGTCCATGCGATGTCATTATCGCTTGTTCATCATGGATGCATGCACTATATGGCATATACCACGTTAAATAACCGACCACGACAGCTTCGAGAGGTCAGCATTATGTCAATTGTGGAAGTTATGCAAAACGATGTAGTTCCCATGCGTATCGTGTAGTTCATGTTTGAACCTTTCGTTATAGTTTTGTATTATAGTCGTCATAAAAACTGAAGCGAAATGTCTGATGTTTAGAGCGCTAATAAGTGCTTTCCCGCAAAAAAAAATGCAATTTGTCGCAAGTTATTATTCGTTCCTGATTTTCATCGAAGTATTTGCATCTATGGATGCTGCTGTGTGTGTAATTCAAGCAACTGTAAAGCAGTCTTCTTACATCTTCGTGAATTGGTGCGTTGCCAAAGTTAGCACGGTAAAAGGTCTCACTTATGAGTCAAAGTTTGCCAGTTACGAAATGTGTCTCTTTCCTGCCTGCATTCATTCTTTCCGAACCTCGGAGTCGTGCTATCCAGCGAGCTCGGTTTGTTCGTTGGCGAGGCGCTGTAATGCCTCCATTGCCCTGAGTAGTAGTTTCAGTTAAAAGCTCTTTAGGTTCAAGCGCGGACAGCTACGCGCAAGCCTTGTGGCCAGGCATACGAGGTCACCTGCCCTGGTGCTACAAGCCAACGGAGGCACGGGACAATGAGGTTTTGTAGCTTGCAGGGAGGACGTGCCATTGCTTTGGGCCTCCTCCTACACGGTTCGGGCGGGCAGCGTATACGGACGTGCACTTTCCGAAAGGCCTCTCTATCGATTGAGTGCTTGAACGGGACATAAGCCTGCGGCCCGATCTTGAAATAACGAACAACACATAACGTACGCCTCATTTTCTGGCTCGTTCCGAGGAAACCGCATTTATGCGGCACCAAACAGCTCCCTGTCGCCATTCGGCGTCGTTGCGTTTTGGTAACAGCCGGCTCAAGGCTTTTTTTGTAGTGATCAGAGACACGGCCTATCTGGATAACAAAAAAACAACAGAAACAGCAGCCTCTGGAGTGAACGCTCCTCACACTGAGACATCACAAGCAAAATAGTAGTTTTGCACTATTACTGTAGCCACCGATGTATGCTATCCACTTTCGATGCTACTTATTTGCAGCATATTGCAATTAAACTTTAGGCTTTTACGTATTGAGACCATGATATGATTGCGGTGCCGCTAATTGAGTACTTGGCATCAATTTTGATCCCAGTATATTATACTCCATCTCAAAAGCAGGCTTCGATACTGTGGTGACCAGGACGCCAATTTTTTTTTTTTTTTTTTTTTGTCAGCAGGAACAGCCAGCACTCCTCACGATGCATTCAGCCACTTGGCGTCGTCTGCTCGGTGTCCTATAGCGTCTGCGCGCTCGCGTTGGGCGACAAGCCCATGGCAGCAAGCAACACTGTTAGCTTTGGACATCAACAGTAGAGTCGCAAAATAAAAAAGACCGATGCACATTGAGCAAGTAGAGCAACCACAGGGTAGCGACAAACGCTCTTAGCATTAGGTAGCAACTGTAGCGCCACGAGGAAAAGAAAAGCTCCGCATCTCCACCAAGTCAATCATGACGAGTGGGCGAAGCCCTTGTTATTGTATTGGTGAGTAACCACGTTTCCAGGCGTTGCCCCATGTAATTTAGGTACATAGAGCGTACATAGAAATGTAAATTTATTTCGCCTTCAATTCATCTTAGGCAATTCAAGGAGGACTTCGAAAATTGCTGGAGTGTGGCATATGCCTCGGAAGTGAATCCAAGAACCTGTGCACCTTACCTGCGGCAATATGCCATTTCAGTGGGGGTAATTTGTTGGGACATATAGTGCTCGACTTGTGCCTTTGTGTTACAGGTTTCCTTGAAAAGCCTCTACACGTATGCATATTTTAGTGGAGATTAGCTCATCAGTACTGTTCTCAATAAGTTATTTTCGCCGGAAACAGCGATATCTTACCTTATAATTAACCTCTGTTTACTTTGAAGTCTATTGTAAAAAAAACCTTTGTTGTGTCTCACATCTGTTTTGACTGTAGCAATGGTTCTGCACCGTAACCACCGAAAGACAAGACTAGGTCTTATAGAGCTTCACCCTTAAGACCTAGCCTTGCCTACACACATAGCAGCACACGTTGACACGGGTCCCTTACGCCTAAAAATTTTGAATTCACCTTTCTGAGCTGGCGGCTTCATAAGATTCAAGCCGACGCTTTTGTTTTCGTTGTCTCAGCGTCCTGACACTTGTTCAGCAATGCATTCGTGACTATTTTTGCACTGTTTCCAAGACAAGTATTCATATTCTTGGGACAAAGGCTTAGTTTGTGTGGCCAAACAGACAGCTAATCTCATTATTAAGGTGAAAATCTACCCCATGTTTTGTCCTCATTGTCAGATGACAAAAAATAATAGCTGATTCTGACAAGATTTTCGTCGTCATGGCTGGACACCAAAGTGTGCCCTTGTATCATTCATACTTTATGTTTCCTATCAAGTAGTGTAACGACATATGCTACCTTTTTTTTCATTAATGCTGCACAACAGTGCCCGCAGCGTCTTAGTGGATTAGACACTCTACGCAACACTCAATTCTCAGTGAGCCATTTGTATCGCTAAGTCTAATGAGGTTACATCGTCTTTTTGTTTACTTAAGAAGACTCACGCGCTTTGTCAATCGACCCTAACCTGAAGAAGCATTTACGGTGGCCACTCGGAACGCTCCCGACTGTGACAGGATTAACGCAAGCTCGTCCGCATACATAATTAGCCAGGCTAACAAAAGCTTTCACCGAGGAAGCCTCAATAGGCGACGACCACTATGCGTGGTAATGCATGGACGCTTTGCTCGTGTCGTCGTCCAGGCTAGTGATGTCGCTCGATGCAGGCACACCCATTATCCCAATCTTCAGGTTCTCTTTCCCAGCTCTGTCGCAATTTGGTCAATTTTGGCAGTGGCGTAGAGGACACGTGGATGAAATACGAAGGCGAAGCTAAAGGCTAAAAGTACCTCATCTGCTGCGGTGGCAAATTTTAAGTGCCCGTAATACTATTACGCTCAAGATAATGACCAATGTACACGTTTGACCAATGCTAATGGTTTGGATAATAAGCAAGCATTTGTCAAATATGAACGTGAACTTCACTGTAGAGAACGAAAAGAGCAAACCAATACTTATTTTTATTTTTCTCGTCATGGTTAAAGTAACTGCTGAATGCCGAAACGTCGTCCTTTCAAGTGATGTCACGAGAATCTAGAGGAATAACGGCTGCACCATTTTGAAATGCAGAGCCCTTGAAACATGTTTAAGATTAACGAACTTACTCGAGGTTAACTTCTTCTGGCACTGCAGTCAAGGCTACAGGGCCGAACAACGCAGTCTGGACAGTTTCTCTGCGCAGTTGGAAGTAGTTCAACAACAAAAAATTATTTCCTCGTGTAAGTTCACCATTTGAATAATCTGAAGTTCTTATTTTTTAGCCTCAAATTGATATTCAGACAATTTATTAGCCAGGTTCTGTGAAAGTAATTTTTTAGATTTACTGTTTTTTTCGGCGTTTTCCACTGGCATGGCATGGACACCTTTTGTTTTCTTCCGAAGTCTAATAAGACTTCACTGACGTCATTTCCGTCGAGGTAGGAACGTGGGCAAAATGCGCATTAACATACTACAAAGATAAAACCAGAACAAAACATTTCGTTGATTTGTATAACCTGGCCGTCGAACATAGGACCTGTTCCCACGGTCAGTGCACATTCACAAGGTTTCGCAGAGGCACCTTTATGTCTCTCACATCTTTTTCCTCTCACGCCCACTTTGATTAGCATGGTGGTGCCGCCGTCTGGCAGTGGTGAAGTGAGGTATACTGCATCATGACACCAATGACCTCCTACAGAGAGCGCTTCGGTACTCTCACCACTAAGAAGGCTCGGGCGTGCGCAGCTGCGTCGCGTACGTAGCAATGCTGGGTTTCGCATAGAACGGCACAGAAAGTCAATTAAGTCGACGCGCTCGCACTCGATCACGCTTGCAAGCTACGCCAACGCTCGCAAACACGACTGCGCTGCTGCACTCCCCGGCCGCCTCTTACAAAAAAAAATGGCTGCCTACCCAGAGTGCATAGCGTCACCGCCGTTCATGCAAGCTCCCTATACTGGGGTGCGCGCACCTCTCCGTTTCGCTTCTCCAACGAAGATGATTTCCATGAGCCATATCGATCACTAGTTTTCACGCGCCTGTTGCCACCATCTTTACGCGTGATTCATCATATGTTATGCACAGCTGTATGCCACTGATTCAGCTACCGCGAAGATCAAATCACGATCATGGGCGTCAGTCATCGGGATAGAGATGTGCTATTGGGCGTCAGCGTGTGTACATTCTCACCAAACGGTCGCACAGCTATCGTCGCTAATACAGCTGCCGAACGCCAATAGACATTGTGCGAACTCTCATATAATTATGTACAATAAACGACCAATTACTTGTGTGAAGAAACATCTCATTTCTGTGTTTTACCTATTCATATGACCTTCGTGTAGTAGAAACGGTTCTAGTACACTCTATTATGACCTGGGGGATCAACCACAATTTTTTCCACACACCCCAAACAAGCTCACTGATTCGTAGGAAAGGTTGCTACGATAACATTTCGTAAATATCACAGCGCTGCGCAGATTCCTTGTTTTGAAAAAAAATAATTAAACGATTGCCGTGCACCTGTCCTACGCCTGCTCAGCCCTCTTTGCCTGCGAAGTATGAAATGTTGCCCATGGGAAACGTTGCTACTACGCAGGCTAGCCGAAAAGTGGCTGCTCTTTTGTGTCCGTGTTTTCTGCGCCATCTTTAACGGTACCAACTTGCAATGCGGTACACCAATTCTGAAGAGGGCGTGTGAAAAGCAAGCCGTGCTTTCCTTTCCCAGAAGGGTCGTATTGCGCGATCACTCCGCTAAGTCGATATTTAGCGTGGCGATCGCAGACACGGTGTATAGGCTGCCTAGATGCGTGCGCTCGCGCGAACAAGAGCAAGAACTTCTCGGCTTCGTTGGCGTTCCGCGTGGATTTACGAGTTTCGAGTGTTATTTTGCTTCGCGAGAAATGGCGTCAACAGAATACTTGGCGATGACGTTATGTGCCAGGGGTTTATTCACAGTACAGATCGTGCGCGAAAAAAGCTCGTCGTTTGTGTAAGTCCGCGTATAATAATAATAATAATCACTTGTGTTGAACGTCTCGAAACCATTATATGACTATGAGAGACACCGTATATAGTGGATGGCTGCGGAAATTTCGACCACCTGGGGTTTTTCAACGTGCACCTACATCTAAGTATATGGGCCCCAAGCACTTCGTCTCTATCAAAAATGTCACCGCCATGGCCGGGATCCGATGCCACGACTATGGCGGGTCCCCTGCGTGAAAATACAGATTTTCTTTGTGGGAGTGAGCCAGTCCAAAGGCCGACAAATCTTCAGAGGAGAATTAAGTCATCTTTTCAAACACTTTTACGTGACCTGAATCCACAAAACACGTTTAAAGTCCAACTGCGATAAAACTATAAAGTATCGTACTGTGTTAAAAGCCGATTTAGAGAAAGTCGGGGAAGTTGGGGGGGGGGGGGGGAGGAGTAATGCTGTCTGCCAAATGGGGCTTTCAAGATTTCAGTGATTAGCTGAGCAAAAAAAAGAAAGCTTGCCAACTTTGCTAATTTTCATTCCGAATCCAAGAAAAACGACACTTACAGCTGATCGAAGTGACGCAGGTCCCAGACCGACCGATGCAGGCGATTCGTCTCCTCTGCGTTCCTGTTCGTCATGGGCCAGAGTATTGCCTCCCGCGTAGTCATGGCTCGTGCTGCTGCTCGTCGCTTGAGGATTCTTCACAGTCGAACACCTCCTGTTGTCAGCCTGGATGTCGTCTAGCGCCTCGGTAGTCGTCGGCAACAACCCGTAAAAAAACGCGGACAGCTTCGCTACTCGTCAGTGCATTCCTTGCGGTCTAACCCCCGTATTAACAAACGCTCCTCGACTCGACTTTCACCCTTCACTTGACAGAGTTGAGCACTGCCCCACAGCTCGGCTCAAAATGATGCTGCGCTACTCGAGAATCGCAGCAGATTATCGCTAATATGCAGTGACTTGCCGTGCCTAGAGACGGCGCTCACATCGGCTTTCTCAAGTGAAGGTGAAGCGTTGAGTTAAGAGACGTTCTAGAATACGTGGGTAAAAATTGTTCTTGTGCGTACTATTTTCCTACAGTGATACTTGAAACAACTCTTCATCTGTTTCCGTTTCGCTGCGGTAAGATAAGTTAGGAAGTACGAATACCTCTTATCACCGGAGCTTGTTGAACGCTGGTCTGTCTGGGCTTGATCTCGCTTTCAGGTATGTAGCGGTGTAATACTGATGTCACCGCTTCGCGCGTCGGCGTTTTGTTCCACTTTCTCTTGTCTTACATCATGACATCGACACGCTTTATCTTCTTTTACGATGTTTCTAGAAGAAAGTGGCGCTTTATGCTGTGGACGTCAAATCAATCACCACTTGCACATCTCAGCACCGTTTCGTACCTGTGCTATGCAAGATGGCCCGAGATTCTCGGCATCACAAATTCGTTCCGAGCTCGCACTACGGTGGTCATGACATGAATACCACACGGAGCGCGCGTTAGCAGCACTGATAAAAACGGCCGATAAGAACGCGTACAAACGCACGCGCGCCATCTGCGGCTGTTTTCAGCGGAACACCGCAAGCTAACGTCTCGCCTCTGCCGCTCAGTCAACATTTCAAACGTGCAGCGACGTCAGCGTGACTGTCGCGCTCTCTCTCTGGCAAGAAAACATCGCGCCTTCCACAAGCGTGTTCGTGGGTGGTTATCCTCACTAGGGCAAGTTGTTTTGTTGCACCTGAAGCGTGGAAATTTCCACTATAGTAATATCTGGAATTTAACGTCCTAAGATCACCATATGATTTTTCAAATTTAGTATTAGGGTTCAACATCTCAATGCCAAAGTATGATTATGGGAGACGCCGTAGTGAAGTGCTCCAAAAATTTGTATCATCCGGTGTTCTTTATTGTGCACCAACATCGCACAGTACGCAGGCATCTGCCATTTCTTCTCCATCAAAATGAGACCACCGTGGCTGGGATAACATATGATTATGAGAGACGACGTAGTGGAGGGCTCCAGAAATTTTCGACCATCTGATGTTTTATAAGGTGCACCTAACTGTAGTACACGGGCCTCACGCGTTTTAGCCTCCGTTAAAAATGAAAGCGAAAGTGGAGCGAATACTCGATCCCGCGACCTGCGGATCAACAGTCGGGCATCGTAATCACCAGATGACCGTGGCGGGTGAAACTTTCACTCGCGAAGGCAACAAGGGCACACACCCAGCGCCCTCATGCGACTCGTTCCACGCCTATGGAACATTACAAATCAATAAATGGGCAAACTTCCGATACTTACAATACTCGCCTGAAGGTTTCCTTGTAGCAACTTATGTCAGCACAAACAAGTACAGAGTAGAAGATATCGACGGAAATGTCACCAGGGGCAATTGCTTCATGATGGCAACACGGCTGTATGTGGCACATGGCGACCGCGGTGGAATTGAATGCGTGACATTGTATAACAACGTGATGAAATTTTTAGATCATCGTGCATGCGCGCGTATACTGCGCGATTCAGTTCAAAGATGAATCGTGCTGCTCGCAGGCACTGCAGCGTGAGCACTGCTCTTCGGCCATTGAAAAAGTGGTGGGCGGGCCCAATCTTCGCCTTGGGCGTCTGTCAGTCAAACTGATTGACACGCGAACTCGGGTACAAGCTCGTTCATTCTAAGATAATACCCTGACCAGTTCGGGACTGCCACAGTGCCGGTGCGAATGCGCTGCGTTTCATGCAGTGGACACTCAGCAGCAGTTTCCTTGCTTGTGAAATAATTCCGTCAGCTTTCACTACTTGTCCAAGGCAGGATCAGCTTCCTTGCTTGTGAAAATAATTCGGTCAGCTTTCACTACTTGTCCAAGGCAGGAGCAGTTTCCTTGCGTGTGAAATAATTCAGTCAGGTTTCGCTACTTGTCCAAGGCAGGAGCCATCAGAGCAGCTCTTTGTTGTCTTTCAATAAGTTTCAGCCTGTTCATATTCACTTCGCCCGACTTCCAGGGGGGAGGAAGTCAAGGTGCAACCTCACTTGTGTGCGTCTCCCTGGGTGTTCTTTCTTTTTTTTTTTGCGCACGTACATTTCAACGAAGTCAGGATGAAGGCATGCGCACATGTGATGACTATTGTTGCCGAGAGAGTTCTGTCATTCCTGAACCGATACACTCTCGCCAAAGCACATTTCTGAGGGCAGCACAAATAAATACGCAAATGATAAATTGGTATATATTGCTGATGACGTGACAGACGACGCCATCTATGATTACGGTAATAACCACAGACAGCAAAATTTCTGACGCCGATAGGCCGTCATCATGACACCACGGTAACGTAACATCACATGATTTGGTCACCTCATTACATCGTAGCCTGGCCAAAGGTGGTACGATCATGTAGCATATGAAAAAAAACAGGTGAAAACAAGGCTAAAGGTAAAAAGATGACAGCTTTCACTTTCAAATCGCTTTAATTGAATGAATGAGTGACTCTGCGAGTTTCTTTTTTTTTATTCTTTCAGTGTCGACGTCGCTCACACCGCTCTTGCGTTAGAACATCTCTATTTTACACTTGCCGTTTCTTAGGGGGCCGAGAGAGGTGCACGGAATACAAGGCATTGTCAAATTCTATATCCCTGACGCTAAAGTAGACAGGGTATTCAATAAGCGGCTGAAAATACCTTCACTCATCCTAAGCAAACGTAAATGTGAATGCGTAATTCATGAGACAATTCTCCTCTTCTCGAAAGGGAACGCAAATAATTAAATAGGGCTTTTGTATCGGTACATATGAGTTCCTTTTTAATTGGCCCTACTCTACGTCGTACTTTTCGACCGTATCCTTTTATTTTGGATCAAAGAATAGCAGCGGCTCAGTGACCCACTCGTGATTGCTCTCTCTTCGCGTTCGGCACGTCCTACGCACCCAACATGGCGGGGGCAAATTCTCGGGAGAAAAATTTCCTCATCGATCGGGTATCGTCGCTACGGCTCACTCTCCTTTCCACGCCGCGAGCCGTTTTGGCACGAATACTCCGAATGCCTGATATCGGATTTCTGCTTCCCTCCAAGTGATGAATTGGTGCGGTGAGCTCACGCTCTTCTGCCCACCGGGTTGGATAACTTCACAACGCGATGTCATTGATATCTCGAGCCAAGAGAATATTTGAAGCGGTATATACGACGATGGACGTGAAAAACGGCCGAACTGTGGCCACACGAGCGGGAGCTATCTGTGAGCTGTTCGCATCATCTGTACATTTATAATGAGCCGATCTGGAGAACAAAGAAACATTTCTCATAAACGCACAGGCCAAAGAACTTCTGCAATTGACACTGTGCCAGCATCATATTTTGTTATGTCTCAAATTTCACTCGCGTACTCTTAATCGTGTGCAGGGTTCCCCTACAGGGATGGGGAGGTGAGAGCAACGGCTCTCGCAGCGCCCCCTTCTCTGTCAAGTCAATGTATGGGGCCGACTTCGCGCCCCCCACACCAAGGGCCCCTCGTGCATACGCGTATGTCTGTACTACAGAACACGGGCAATCGTCGCTTATGAAAACAGAATACACTGCAAAATTAGCGCCTATACACATCGAGGCGTACGCTTCAGTATAATTCTTCAGTGAAGGTGTTTGTAACTGGGTCATTTCGAACATAGCCAAAATTTTATGAACTCAGCTGGAAAATATTATGATAACGATTTTTAAACTTGGAGAAAACCGACCTTGGTCACTGAGAGGGAGAGCTTAAAAGGCGAACTGGGAGAGTGGGTTGACGTGACGGTGACCCTGAGAGTGATTATAAATAACATATTGTAGTTCTGCGAACTTAGTAAAGAAAAAAAAATACCGACTACACAGAAAGCAAGGAAACAACCTAGAAGGCATGCTGCCACAGCAATTGCTGCTAGGTATACTCCGAATTACCTTGGCAAACCCCACGGCTAATTCGTCGTTTCAGAAACCGCAAGGTTCCTTATACAGGCGCCTAATATCTAGCGTGACTACGCGCTGTAAAGTAAGCTGAACTCTGAAATAATACAAGTTGAGGAACGGTGCTTTTGACCACGTCAAAAGGTTGACGTTCGAACGACCTTCAACTCGGTGACGTTACAGACGAGGTTGTACAGCAGTGCGCCAACTCGGTCCCGCATTTCGATTGCTTGTTCAAAGACAGCCTTGAGTAACCGGCTTGCGAAAACCCCTGGCTGGCATCATCTGCTAAGGACGCTAGGGTCTGGAAGGTAGCTTTTGCGATATAAGGCATTTTTCCCCGCTCTCCAGTTTTAAGTAGTCTGGCTAACCCTTTTCATGGCCCTAACCTCTAGCGACAAAAGTAGACCTCTCGAAAGCCCCAAAATGGTGCTGTTTCATAAAATATTGTAATCTTTACAAGAAGGTAGCAAATGTTTTATTTAATGGTAGTAGAAGATGGGTATACTAAAGATTATCAAGTTTAGTGAAAAAGGTTAACTCGTGTAGGCTAATAAAAGGCTCGCTTTTATATAGAAAGTGTAGAAAATGTCTTCTAAGTGAATTTAAGAAAGGAATTGACCCATATAGCGCCTTTTCGACCTTTAAGCGCCGCCAAGGACTAGCACAATTTTCGTCCTAGACGTCTTACGTAGTCGTTCATCATTGATCGACATGGAGCTTTGTATTGTAGGCAGACTGATTTTTTTTTGTCTCCATTGGCTTCCGAGCTCGACCGATTATTTCATTTATTAGAATCACAAGTAGCTCAAAGGACACGGGCCTGAAAGGCGAAGCGCGCAGCCAAAGAATTACACCGTTTCCCGCAAAAGGAAACCCTGTGAAGATGCGAAGTAGCGGGCGCTAACACTTACACGGGCGGCGGTGTTGACACTGGCGCTCGTCAAGGCGTTGCGCAGGAGAGAATCCTGGGGAGGCGCAAAGCTCACAGTGATGGACCGTTGTTTCGTACGGGAACATGCCAGTCGCTGCTAATGGGCAATGAGAAAAAAAAAGCTCTGACTGGACACAGAGACCCACAGTCGGCTTTTAATGAACGCGTACGCTGCGAATTTTTATTGTTCAACAACGCACATGAATAATCTCCCACCGGCACTACCTTGGAAGTCAAGATCATGTGCCTTTATATACGTCATGGCCGATCAACGTTTGTGCAGTGCGAGCCATTGGTTTTGAGGGAGAAGCTCCCTATGCCGTGGATCGTGCGTCCGCGATGTATGTAAAAGTCACCGTCGTCGTAGTAGTAGTTAGCCACCTCCACGGCTGCACTAGAAGAGCGGCACGCGCACACCCTTTTCAATAGAAAAGGAAACACGGGCACGTTTATCATAAATAATGAGATAGTTGTTTCTGATGACATACCTTAAGAGACGAGTATTGATGACTTAATCTCCAATAAAATTTGCCTTGAATTCAGTGCTTACTGAAAAAAGTAGTATCGGAAGGACGCACTTTAAGCACTATTTGACAAAAAAATGGTTGCCACGTTAAACTCGCTGGGCGTAACCTCCTTCATTTTAGCAAGGTTTAGCGAGGGTTTGGTCGCAGTGCCATAAATATAGTGAGCTAGTATATAGCCACGAACTAGAGGCGGTGAAAGGTGGGAAGTAGATACGAAGCGCAGGCCGTAAGAAAGTGCGCGATTGCCATCTCCATGCTGAATATATGATGAAAAGATGCGAGATGTCGGTACTTCGAGTGTTCACTATATGGACAGACGCGGATGGACGGATGGACATACGGACAGATGCACGGACGGACGCATGGATAGATATATGGATGGACGGTCGGATGGATGCACAGACGAATAAAGGGACGGACGCACGGACGAGCGGAAGCAAAAACGAACGGACGGACGCTTCGCCCCACTCATCATCGTTCACTCCGTGGATACACTGTGATCTTTTTTTTCCAATCAAAGGCTCACTAACATACGTGGTCTGCGTCGGTGTAGCAAAGCGAGAAAGGGGGAGAGCGTAAAAGAGAAGCTAGAGGGGAGGGAACACGCATACGCAATGAGGGTGTAAACACCGCTGGAAAGGATGCCTCGAGGAGACAGAGGGGGAGTGGGCGTTGGTTAGCAGACGCTGCCGGCGTCAGCGTTGCGAGGCTAAAGAGGGGAAGCGTAGAAGAGGAGAGAGAGGGGGGGAGCGAGCGTCGGTGTAGCAAGGCGAGAGAAATGGCGTAAGAGAGGACAGAGGGAGAAGGCGCGCATGCTTTGTGAGGGTGGTCACGCCTCACACCGGATTGAGCTCGACCATAAGACGCTTCGCATCTAAAAAATACTGGGAAAGTGTTCCAGAACCAGTAACGTGAAACTTGGGGAGGCGCGCACCATTCAGTGAGCGCTGGTGTTTTCCACAGCAAAATCGCTGCTAGTTATTTATAGGCAATGAGAGACAGAAGACAAAAACATTAAAGAGAACTAACAGACAATGATTTTACTGATGTTACATAATGTTAGAAGGAAAAATAGATGAAAAAGTAGGGCGTCAGTGCCATTCTTTTGAAATATTTCTTTGGTGAGGCGCTAGTCGTGCCATGCCTGGAAGCGGAAAACTGCATTAAAATGCAGCATACGATAAGGTGCTCCTTCTTCTCCTTTGTCAACTTCTGCCCATCAACAGCGATTTTGTAGTAAGTTGGCTTTCTGTTACACTCCCAAACAAGCCACAAAGCACGCTTTACAACAAAAAACTTGCAATTTGAGAGCAATTTTGTGACTGGATTTAACAGTTTTGTTAATTGGTGCAACTACACTCTTATACTTCATCGGCTATATACTGAGTTGGCTGTTGATTTCTTCATTTTTTTGCTCGACGCGTTGCTATGCTTCCTGGACGACGAAGTCCGGCGTGACGGTTGCACGCCTTGAACATTCTCATGTGTGTCCTGAAGCATCACCGCAAAGGAGGGAGCGGCAGCTCCCAGGATTTCCAGGAAAACAAATTGAAAATACAGAGACACGGGCACAAGCGTTCTGTGAGAGAATCACTTCGTCGTCCTCTCCAACACCGACAGTGAGGCAACCGATTCGTACTCGAACGGCTTTGAGTCATCAGATGATGACTTCACGGTCGTCATGAATCGATCTACAAAACGAAGACTGCTGCGGACGGCATCGTCGGCAAGTGTTTCCACCGTTAATACTGTACCATAGCGGTGGCCGCACACCATGCTGTTTATGCCCGAAGACCCTGCATCTAACTTGCGACTCCCGAACAGGCAAGTTCTTTCTGTGCTTCTCGAGGAAACCGCGCCGAATGAGATCAAAGACGTGAGGATCAATGCACGAAAAAATGTCTTTGCTGTAGACGTTATGCACCGTAGCGCATTGCAAAGCCTTCGGCACATAACAGAAATTGGCAACATGAAAGTTTGGCCAATGGTCGCTACAGGTTGTAATGGCACTGTAGGCGTCATTTATGATGTGGATCTTTCCATCTCCGCTAAAGACCTGCCAATACTAATAAAGCCAGCGACTGAAGGCACCCGCATCACGCATATTACCAGACTCGGCAACTCACGCTGCTTGAGGCTTGTGTTCGAGGGAGACAGCCTTCCCTCGTATGTCAAAGTTGGCCATGTTCGCCACTCAGTGCGCCCTTACATACCGAAGCCACTGCAATGCTACAAGTGCTTCAAGATGGGACACGTAAAAGGTGTCTGTGAGAACAAAGTTGTGTGTCCGCGGTGCGCTGAGTCTCACTCAAAAGACGCCTGCAGTGCCATCATGCTACGATGTCCAAACTGCCACGGCGCTCATGAGGCCTCATCCAAAGATTGCCCGCGGGTGCGAAACGAGCACGCGGTACTCAGGCGTATGGTGCGGGACAATTCAACGCACAGGAAAGCTGCGCACGACGGCGTGGTGGGCGAAGACCATCACGGAAAAACGGCTCTACCGATATAGAGATGTCATCCTCTATAAAGAGGCCGACCCACAAACACCGAGCTCACTGAAGACGGATACTGCCAAACAGAAGAAAGGGACAGCAGTCGCGCCTTCCGAACAGTGGCCCTCTCTTCCACGACGTCAACCTACTTCGGAGCTGCATCAAATCCTGCCGCCCTCGACGACCCCTCAAACCAGTGATGCGATGAATGAAGATCAAGTGATAAGCTTGCTGCAATCGCTGATGA
Organism: Rhipicephalus microplus; assembly: GCF_043290135.1. Taxonomy (NCBI): domain Eukaryota; kingdom Metazoa; phylum Arthropoda; class Arachnida; order Ixodida; family Ixodidae; genus Rhipicephalus; species Rhipicephalus microplus. Next base: position 243,940,386 of record NC_134700.1, on the reverse strand, counting down.
GTACCATGCGGGTCCTACTGAGTAATAAGAAGATTTCTGCAGCGCAGACCGCACTGCATGTGCTGGACACCCTGAGTCCGGTGCTTGCAGCTCTAAGGTAAAACCATGGCCAGCGAGGCACCGTCGTTTCGAGCGGAAGTCAAGAATGCATCTGTCTTTCAGTGGAATGTCAGAGGACTGAAGTCGCGCATGCCTGACTTTAGACAGTTTGTATTTGTGAACCGCTTCCCCATTATCGTGATTTGTGAACCCAACCTGTGTACTTCAATCAAGCTGTCAGGATATGAGTGCTTTATGTCCTCCACTCACAGAGACTGCAGCAAAGTTGTTGTATTCATGCGCCATGACCTCACTTATGTTCACCACAGAGTCTCGCCTGATGAAGGGAATCAGTATGTGTGCCTTACTGTGAAGAAGGATAAAGTCGCTTTCACGATTATCGCAGCTTACTTATCGCCATCAAGCCGCCTTGACTACGAGCGCTTACGCGGTATTCTGACGTCGACTCCAAGGCCACGGGTGATCACTGGCGACTTCAATGCCCACCATTTCCTATGGGGAAGCTCCAGGGACAACTCTAGAGGAAGAAAATTGGTGTCCTTAGCCTCGGAGTACGAACTCTGCGTTTGTAACGATGGAAGCCCTACATATTTACGCGGATCAGCCTATAGCAGCTGCCTGGACCTTACATTGGTTTCTCGCTCACTTACCAGGAAAGTGCACTGGTTTTCAGATTTGAAAACGCGGGGCAGCGACCAAATACCAACTTACCTGTGTATAGAAGGTTTCACCAGCTCCAAGTCCTCAAGAGGCCTCAAGTACACCGATTGGCCGAAATTCAAAATGTTAATGGAAGACTGCTGTACCGACGGCTCATCATATAACCTAGAGGACTCGATAAAGGATGTCCTGCAGAATACCACGCATACACATTTGACTTGTCACAAGTGCACCGATTTCGACATCGAGCTTGAGAAACTTCGCGCAGTACGCCGTCGTGCAGAACGAAGGTACCGACGGACAAAGTGCATGGATGATTTGAGGCTGGCTAGACGCATTCAAAAGAAAATGCAGCGGCACATGGATAAACTGGCTAGGCGACATTGGACATCCTTTTGCGAGTCGTTGGATCCACGAAAGCCCCTATCACTGATATGGCAAACTGTCCGGGGTCTTAGCACAACCTTAGGTCAGCGACACCCGTTTACATCTCTGGCACTTCGCTTTCGATTCAGAAAGATTGACGTCGCAGAATCTTTCTGTAGAAGAATTGCCGGTGATTCCAATTTCACAGTATCAAGAACGGGAACATTTGACAACGCCCTGCCCTCACGTGATCCCCGTATGGAATGCCAGTTTTCTATGGATGAGCTAGAGGCGGCACTGGCTCTTTGCAGACGTTCTTCAGCACCAGGACCTGACGGCATTACCTGTCGTGCCCTTTGTAATCTTGGAGACGAAGCTCGGGAGGCACTCTTACGCCTATACAACGACTCCTGGCAGACTGGTACGGTTCCCCAGGCATGGAAGGGAAGTCGCCTCATTCCACTTCTAAATGCTGGTAAATCTCCTTTGGATATTGCCTCATACCGTCCTATCGCACTTGCCAGTTGTGTGGGAAAAACGATGGAACGAATGATTCTAACACGAATGGAGTGGTATTTAGAGCACTACGGAATCTATCCAGTATCCATGACCGGATTCAGGCGCAGCCATTCGTCAATCGACAACGTTGTTGATCTGATGACATATGTTCAACACCAGAAAGCCTGTAAGAGACTGTGCGCCACCCTGTTTCTAGACGTTAAGGAGGCTTACGACAATGTCACCCATGAAGCCATCCTTAGTGCTTTGGAAACAGTAGGTCTTGGTGACAAGATATGTATGTGGGTGTACAGCTACTTACAGCTGAGATTATTTTACGTGATGACAGCGAATGACCAAACACCTGATTATTACAGCAGCCGAGGAGTTCCTCAGGGAGGAGTGCTAAGCCCTACCCTTTTAAGCCTAACTCTCATTGGTCTAGTGGAGCAGCTACCTAGCACTGTAGAACTTTCTGTCTATGCTGATGACATCTGCATTTGGACATCAGGTGTGACAAGGCCTCAGCTACGCGCCCGCCTTCAGAAGGCTGCTGCAACGACGTCATGCTATCTTCGTAAACAGGGCCTCGAGGTGTCCTGCGGAAAATGTGCAGTGGTAGCGTTCACGCGGAAACCAATGTCTGCTTACAGTATATTGATTAATTAAGAATACATATCGTTCAGCAGAAGCCACAGATTCTTGGGAGTCATAATAGATAGAAACCTGTCGTGGACTCCACACGTGAACTATGTGAAGAAGCGGCTGATCGCAACATGCCACATGTTCAAATTCCTTGCAGGAAAGAATTGGGGAGTGCCCATACCATCCATGCTACAACTGTACAGCGTGCTGTTTCTCGGATTCTTACGGTACAGCTTACCTGCAATATCTAACACCGGCAAGACCAACCTGCGCGCAATTCAGAGCATTCAAGCCCAAGCACTTAAGATATGCCTTGGATTACCCCGCAGTGCTTCAACGGCTGAAACCATTGCCATCACTCAAGATCACTCGATAAATACGCATATTATTACCGAGACAATGCGCATGCACCTCAGGCATTATGCCAGGACCCCTTCTCACCACCTGGCGAGCCTAGCTGCTGAAAGGCCCCGCACGACATACGGCACTATTGTCTACAAGCATCGTTGATCGTTTGCTGAGACATACGCACCTGCATCAAAGCCACTGCTTCCTCCTTGGAGCTTGAGCCGGCCGCGAGTTCACTTAATGATTCCAGGAAGGAGGAGAAAATCGGACTTACCGACACATGCCCTTAAACAACTGAGTCTATTCCTACTGGAACAAAACTACGGTAACCACGTGCACGTTTACACAGATGGCTCTACTACGCTGTCTAGTTCAGGTGGAGCAGTGGTTATACCATCACAAGGGGTAACTTGGTGTTTTAAGACTTCACATGTGACAACTTCAACGACGGCCGAACTCGAGGCTCTGCGCAATGCACTGGAACACATCAATTCAGAAGAAAGACCAGGTAAATGGGCTGTGTTTTCTGACTCAAAACCAGCGTTACAGTGCCTGATATCAGTTCTCCGACGTGGATGCCACGACCAGTTGACCTACCAAACCGTGAAACTTCACCACCTTTTAATACAAAAAGGCCATGACATCGCCTTTCAGTGGTTACCTGGGCATAGTGGTATAGGCGGCAATGATTCTGCAGATCATGCTGCTCGCACATCACATAAAGAAGCGAACAGCGTTCCGATTCCGCTTTCAAGAGCGGATGCGGCGAGGCAGATTCGTCAACTGGCCCGCAGTCTCACACTGACTGAGTGGAACACACCAAGCATACGACGTACAAGACTGCACGAGCTCGACCCTTCACTAGAACTCCGGCCTCCTACCGGCCTACATCGACGTGCAGCTTCGCTTCTCTATCGCCTTTGGCTGGGAGTTGCTTTCACGAAAGCTTATACCACGTTAATCGGAATTACTGACAGTGCGGCGTGCGATGTTTGCGGCACCGACGAAAATATCGAACACCTGCTGTGCCATTGTCCTCGATTTGCCTCAGATAGACAAGTACTTGCCAACGCAATGTGGCGACTGGATGATCGGCCTCTTTCTGTACAGGTGCTATTACAGCAACGTCCACATGCCTCGACAGCCCACAAGGCAGTGAAAGCCCTGCTGGGTTTCCTGAGAAAGACAGGCTTGTGTGAACGCCTCTGACATGCGGTAGAGTTCTACACACTGCAGTGAAATTACTGTCAGTCTCTCCTCCACCCTTTTTTTTCTTTTCTCTCTCTTCCCTCTTTCTCGTCTTTCATGTCCCCTTCCTTAATCCCTCAGTGTAGGGTAGCCAACCGGATGTCTTTCTGGTTAACTTCCCTGCCTTTTCCCTTTTTGTTGCTTCCTCCTCTTCATTTTTTGTACTCTTCTTCCTCTGATTGCCTATGAGCAACAACTTTGTCATAAGTTGTCTTCCTGTTACACATCGCAACTTGCTACAAAGTACGCTTTACAGGAAAAAACTTGGGATTGGATATCAATTTTTGAGACTGAGTTTAACAGTTTTGTCAGACAATACGTTGTTTCTTGTATTTTCTGTCGTGTCCGACTTTTTTTTTACGCTGTAACTGTTTCAACGTTTCCTCTAGGGCCATAGAGTTCTCCCCGAATAATTCTTTCAATGCGCTACGTATACCTAAGCGCCGTAGTCTGCCTATTTGAGAAGTCCCAGACCACGTTTGTATGTTTGTCTTCTTAAAGGGTCTTGTTGTTGCACATACACCTTGCCCATGTGGTAGTATGAATAATAATAATAATAATAATAATAATAATAATAATAATAATAATAATAATAATAATAATAATAATATAATTCCATGGTCTCACGTTCTAAAACCACCGCAAGAGTAAGAAAAAGGCCAGTATGAAAAGGAGTAGATTACCCGATTTACTACAAAAGCCGGGAATACCTTATCGGCATCAGCCAGCATAATCCAACACTAAGGTGTCCTTCACAGTAAAATTCGGACACCGAGGTCGAGAATCGAACCCGCGCCCTTTGTCTTAGCAGTTCGACACCGTTCATGCCTAGCTAACAATGCGTGTTGGGGTTTTGAGCCGCCACTATTACCCGGTAGCCTGAAAAACGAACAGATGGCGCACTCGAATCCGAAATATTAGATTGAACAGTGTTCATACAGTTGCCGATCTTGAAAATAGGCTTTTGTAGGCTCATAAAGACATTTAAGCACAAAAGCAAAATATATGCATTTAAAGGCACTATAAAAACCATATAAAAGCACTTCTCAACCACTAAATCAGACTAACTCATCAAAATCGCGCAATAGGAATTCAACGATCAAAAGTGGCAGTTACCTAAAATCCCATCTATACTGATTACTAAGGCTCGTGTACACAAACCAACCTTATTCTTATTGCTTTGTTAACTTATCGTTTCTCTAACCTTAAAGTGGTTCATAAACAAACATGAACACAACATTCCCAAACTAAGCTCAGTTACCTTTTGCCCTGCTCACTGTTTCTGCATGCTTCACCTCCATTAAAGGCACAAGAACAACAAGAAAAATGATAAATAAGAATTAGATTAGTTTGCAAATAACAAAATAATAGCTCTATGCTTTTTTTGTCATGTCAAGTCTATTTTCCGCACTTACTCTTACACAGCGGCGGCTGATGTTTGCAGTGCGTCGCAGATCAGCCCACCTGAGCATGTGCAGGTCTGTATCAATCAATCATTCAACCATATTTTCGTCCCTTTTAAAAAAAACAGAGAAGTGGCGATCAAAAGCTGTCGTTCGACAGCTTGATGAACCTTTCGACTCCAGTGCAAGGATTCATGGCTGCACAGGGGTAGTTACGTTTTACATGCAAATTGAAAAAGAAAGTGGCACATCGTTGCAAAGAGATACATCGCTTGGAAACAAAGACATTAATAACAAAAGATCAACAAGCGTCAGAAGGATATTATATACATTTAGTAACTTAAAATGCACATATGCACGTGCGCATGCGCTTACTAATTTCATGTAAAATACGCCTGTCGCACAAAAAAATAGATCAAATTTAGTTGATGCTTAATGATTTAGAAGCCAAAACGCAAGGAACAAGCGTTGAATTGAAGAGTTAAAACGTGCGGTTTGTACCATCCATTTCACACCTTTTCGTACGACCTAACTCTCTATTTCTTTTTTTTTTCGGACTCACAGAAAAGAAATCTCTCAAAACACCATACGTTTTATTTATTATCAAATTTAAAACTGGCACTTAGTCCAAAGTGATAAAGCTTATGAGATGCAAACCTGCAGTTGATGTACCAAAAGGCACTTCATAGATGAACCAAATGAACTTTTTTGCATCTTATGTATTTTTAAAGGATAGAAAACGTCGCTACAAGAAGAGTAGTGGTATAAGAAGACTTGAAGTATAAGAAGAGTTTTATTTGAGGCAAACATTCGAACTCGCAATGCTGAAAGCGAAAACACAAACACTCAAGATTTATTTACGCTAGAAAACAAAACATTGAAACACACCATACTTAACATTTAATCTTTAGGCCTCATACGTAATGTCATCTGTTAGTTTCGGTTTACTTAAAGCATTCCGTAGGCAATACTGTAGTAGTTGCGGTCCATAGTTTGTGCGTATGTGCTTACGCGGCCACCTTCTGTGGTATCTTCTGAAATAACAACAGTCCATGTTTAGCGCTCGTCCCGCGCACTGTATCCTTCTTCTTTCCTATGGTTCTTTTACGTCCCACTTTTGCGCTTGAAACGCCGTGCGTGATTCAACACCAGCTCGTTCAATAGCAAGTTTTATGGCACCATCAATTCGCATCGCCGGTCTCTCAAAGCCGGGGCGATCAAGCACGAACAGCTGGTGCGCTACGCTGTATAGAGGAGAGGGGAATCCGCCGAGAACGGCGACGACAGCTCCACGGGTCACGGAGCGCAATGGTCTCGAGCCTTACTTGCTTGCTTTTAAAATTATGACGAGCTCGCCGTATGTGTGTCCAAAGAAAGCATTTTCACAGCTCTTTGGCCTTAACAATAAGGCTTGCGAGCTTTTGACGTGAAAAAGAAAACCAAACACAGCCGAGCTCGCATATATCAAACTCGCAACAAAAAAAAAAGATCCAGTTTTGATACGGGCTGATTTAATTAAAGCCTAATTAGAAGCTATAGATGGAGGGTAATTCGATATACAGCTTTTAATTGGGTTTTTTTGCTTTTTACGTGCAAAAATTGGAGCACAAGTTGGCTACACGTCACTGCTTCACAATAATGTAAGCAGCACGCTTTTGAGGCAGGATGGCGATGATGAAAACTTTATTGGGGTCCAGAGAAGACGCATGGGTCCATAGAAGACGCATCACCCGTGTTTCAGCCGGGTTTTGCTTTTGTTTTTACTTTAACGCGCTTTTGTAGTTGGGGATTTGGGGTTTTTAGCCCCGAGAACGAACACTGGCGTCTCTGTGGTCACGGCGATGCGACGACGGCACGGCAAGGACTCATCTTCTCCGCCACCGCTTGTCTCCATTTTCTGCGGCTGCCACGCGCCCACTCTTTAGCGATACGTTGGTGATTACTCCTTCGTTGCGTGACGGAAATCTCTGAAGATACAAACTGAAACGTTTCGTAACTAGTGAAAGCTTCCGAGACTGCAAAAAGTTTGCGTAATTTAGCTTAGTATATAGGCAGACTCCCTTCTGAACGGCAGATTTCCTGTGAAAATTGTTTTAGGGACGAAGCTCCTTATGGCGTGGCTTGTCCGTCCCTCGTAGTACGTAACCACCAGTGGCACATACCCGAAATAGCGGTCCTTGCAATGTCTGCTGGATGGGGGCACTTGTATGTGATGAATACATGATGAAAAGATGTGAGATGGCTGTGCTTGGAGTTTTCACTAGACATATGGACGGACGAACAGACTGACACACGCACGGACGGACAGACAGAGGGATGGCCGCAGTAAGAGATGGACGAACATACAGACGAATGAACAAACGGACGGATGCACCAAGGATCACACAGATAGGCGGACGCAAGAACAAATGGACAGACAGACTGACGAACGCTGCGCCCCACCAATCATCATTCACACCGTGGATATGCTGTGATTTGTTTTTTCGTTGCGTGGCACCAAGAAATGGGGGCTATGGGAAAACATGCTAAATGATGATCACGTGATTACAACTAGGCATAGACTCCGGGATGACAACATATGTGTGCCGAAGTATCACAATTGAAATCGGGATGTTTCCAACTCACTAAATACATTGTGTTTTACCGTGAAAGTTTACCACCCGGGATTAAACTACGGACTATCACGTTGAAGTGAAGTTTGTTCTCACTTACACATATTTAGTAAATATTATAAATTATACTGCCGCATATAACGGTTTCGGAAATGTTTGGATATGTCCGTTTACTCAGATCATACGTGCATGTTTCTCCTCAACCGTGGCCAGAAATTGTGTATACTCGTATACACTGATTTTTGTGAAATGCTGGTATGATCCACCGCCGCGTCACAAACAGTACTGTGCACTTCCCATGGGAGCACCGCTGATAGCAATGATTCCAACACAAACGCCAGGGAGTCAAAATGAACATTTTCCACGGCGCAGTCAGCGACGCGACCCATGTAATAACTGAACAACCTTCGCCTCGATGAGGCAATGACTCGTCTCGTAAGTCATGTCCACGCACAGGTAATCAGCCATGATGAAAATCAATTTATGAGGTGGCTATCTAAACTGGTAGTTACGAGTGCAACAGCACCGTTGCTACAATCCTGCACGAAGACAGAATCTGATTGCAATGAAAATTTCCGCACATAACTTCAATGATTTCGGTAAGATGAACGTCCAAAATTATTGCGAGAGAAACATGAAACTGAACAGCGTGTCGAGCGAGCAAGTACACGAGAAAAACACATGCAACAGCGAGGGTGGTATTCTAAGCCGAGCGCATACGAGATATTTTGCGAGACTCGATAATGCACGCAAGCACGGGTATTGCGGGCACACTAGCGAAAGCAGTGTCCGTAAATACGTCGATTCGTCAAGTACAAATAACCTTAGAGGAGGGCAAAGTCTCATACCTTCTATAGGAATCACCCAAGAAAAGCTCAACCTAATAATGTAAATATTGTGCCTTGCGTCTCAAAATCACTTGATTATGCGCCAATGAGTTTGTTGTATTCGAGCAGAAATGTGTTCATGCTGAAGCCCATTGGAAAGCGACTGCCGTAGCCAGGATTGCAATCCATCATCGGGGTTAGCAGCGCGGCACAGACTTTTTCACTCCTTACACATTGCCTACGATCGAGCGGACGATTGGGAAGCAAAAATAAACATGCGGAAAGGGGTAGCCGCCGCCAAGTAATGGTGACAAAAACTTCTTCCTTTATTTTCTATTTCGATAAAAAAAAACATTTATTGTTTTACCAAGAACGTCATCGATTCTGTTTTCGCCATTCATATGCAGCTTGAGACGAGCAGAAAGCGAACGCAAACAGCGGAACGGCGCACGAAGCGAGCGCATCATTATGTAGGCGCGCGGCGGCGGTCATCGAAGAGTCCTTGCCCTGACGTCACTCAGGCCTCCCACTATGAGGCACCACTACAACTTCTCGGGGCTAATAGACAGGGTTGGCATATACAGGAGAAGATACGTCGTCGTTGCAAACAGCGCCTCCAAACCTTCATAAGTTGGCGGGCGCTAGAAGCGTTTCTGCCTTGCCGCTAATGTCAGCATTCTTTTCCAATATCGCACCCAGAGTGCTTAAGCTGCAACCAGCGCTGACGCACCGTTCGCGCGCGTTCAACAGTATCTGTACCGCTATAGAAAAACGTCTATTGCGCTAACAAAGAGAACTGATAAGGGAACGGTGGCCTCGTGCGACGGGCCAGTGATGTGAGCACGAGAAATCGTGGTGGAAAGCACGTGGCGGCAAGCGCTATACGAAGACTTGCAGTACAAGCAGAGTCTTAATTGAGGAAAGCATTTCATTTGGGAGGGTTCCGCGCAGTGACCTCCCGAATCTGCACTTAACGCATGAAATATACCCAACTCGTTACACCGATGCCTGTCCAGGATGTGGCGCTATTCCCACAATCTTTCACGTCACCGTAGAGCGCACCGCTGCCTACGTCCCTTCCCCCCCTCTTCCCCCTCACACCAGTGCTTCGGTCTCCCGTACTCGAGAGCAGTAGGAAGGCACCCTTCGCGACGGTGCCTCCGATGTCCATCGGGAGCTCGTTCGCGCGTCCGGTCTGTCGAAGAGGTTCTCATGGGTGTCCTGAAATCGGGACCCTTCACTCTTTATTTGCATTCCAATAATAATAGATATTTTCATCATCCTAATCCCACTTGTCACTCTCTCAAATGCACAAAGAAAACTCCCCTACCGTGAGGAGAAGCCAGAAATTTGTGACAGAAAGCCAACCTCTTGGAGCGTTTGGTGCTCCCCAATATTAGATATAGCAAGTGTTCCCGTTTTTTTGCTCGATGTAATCGTAGAGTTTCTTGTGCATTGACGTCAAAGCATCGCCGTCGTCTAAAGTAGTTTGATATAAAGGATAATTCTATTTATCGGAGTTCCGTATAGTCATGTTCGAGTGTACTTTTGCATGAACGCTTTGGTTCCTGCTCTATAATACTTTGGTTGTGCATCAAGATTTGTGGCGATGATACATTATTTATTATTTTT